>NC_054708.1:5400428-5466230 GCF_016097555.1 Gigantopelta aegis | reverse complement strand
CATCATCAGAAAACTTTTACTGGAATGTTTAAGAAACAAATCTAAATATTGGTGCTCCCTAATAGCTATAGCTGATATACTGTATTATTTTGTATTGTACTGTATTGCTTTTGGTAAAACAAATAAAGGACCAATTAGCTTAAAGGGACATTCCTGAGTTGTCTGCATTGTAAGATGTTTCCGACTAATAAAATATTTTGTTTTCACATTACCTGTCCTCTCAAGTGCACCTCCCCCCCCCCCCCCCCCCCCCCCCCCCCACCCATACGAGTGGTCTGGTCCAAACATCCCAACAGCCAATGGGATGGCCTAACATTCTTCACTGTATGCTCCCTTGTAGTTCCGGTCATGAGACTTCAACTTCCTTCTTTTCCTTTCGCTTGTCTTGTTTGGACACAGGGTTGTGTTTTGCTCTTTCTCAGACTTTGGATTTTTTCGTACTATTTGTAGCTTGTTAAGGTGGATTTTTTCCTCCATTGTTTTATAATGCGTGTCGCTATATTCTTTTGGTTTT
The DNA here is from genome assembly GCF_016097555.1 of Gigantopelta aegis. NCBI lineage: Eukaryota > Metazoa > Mollusca > Gastropoda > Neomphalida > Peltospiridae > Gigantopelta > Gigantopelta aegis. The sequence continues at coordinate 5,465,716 of NC_054708.1, read as the reverse complement.
TAATGCTTGTTTTAAGTGTTATTTATTCCAAATTTGTTGTGTTTTGCAGGATAACAATGCGTGGTCACCATTTGCAAAATGGCGTCTTTTGTTTACTGGCTTGTTTCAGTTCATGGTTGTTTTTTCTTTCTATTTCACAGATTGAAAAACTACTATTATGTCTGATGTTAGCGTATCTCGTGTTGTTCGAGCCTGTTCTCGATGCAAGAAGTTTATGTCGGCTGACGACCTGCACGACATCTAACCTGGATGTCGTGTCCCGTGCCAGACAGAGACTAGATGTGACCAGTGTCCTGGACTGTCAGCCCAGGAGTTCGCTGCTTCCCTGAAGGTGTTAGCCACTCGCGCCAGGAAGACTGAGTCGGGTGCCACTACGGGTTCTAGTGCTGCCAGCTATGCTGAAGGAGACGATAGCTTCCGTGGCGGCTGTCTCGTCAGTGGCGGTTCTTGCTCAGGGGAGGATCCAGTGTCAGTGGTTTCCAGTCCAGCTCCATCTGCTTCTGCGATATCGATGGATTTTCCAGCGGCTTTCTCCAAGCGGTCGTCAACCATTATGGAGTCCAGTGAGCGACCATTGAAAACTGTTTCCAGCAATAAGCTTTCCGAACGGACCGAGTCTTCTGAGCAGACCGAAGTTTCCCAGCAGACCGAGAAGACTGTTTCACACCGTTCATCCCTTGAGTGTTCCAAGGATTCCGTGTCACATCGTAGCCGGGTCCGTAGTCGCAGTCGTTTGGTGGTTCCAGCGGTTCATCCACACCGTTCCGGTTTTGATACGGCTTCCAAGGTTTCTATGGGTTCCCGACGGGATCACCGTGAACACAGTTCTGTTACCTTGGTGCTCCTTATGAACTCCTTGGCCAAGAATCAGCTGCCTGATCAAGCTCCTTGTTCCTACGTGGTACAAGCCTTATCATCCATTGTGGGTCTTGACGATGTGAAAGACTTATCCTTATGTCCGGTGAGAGCTTTGCATCACTACGAGGTTGTTCCTTTCCTGTCACCAAAGTCACCTGAAACACATTACCAAGAATACGGTCTCTACTTGAATCCAGTCTTCGATCCTGTCTGCATACCAGAAGAAGGTTTGCCTGCACCTTCAGCTTCCAATACACATGAATTGCGTGCACTGGCCGCCACTATGTCCCTGCACTGTAACGCACCCATTCAGTACATATTTACTGGTTGTTTCTGGGCGACGGACTCCATCTTCGCTAACTACTACTTGCGGGATGCCTCCACCGAGGATGTTGAGGGCTTCCATCATCTTGGACCTGTGGTGGCTGCACAGACTTTGGTGAACACTAGCCGTCCTCGTCGTCGCTGAGCTGCTGTTGACTTATTGACTGCACACCGAGATGTCTATCGATTCAAGAGGTGAGGACTTGCTAAGACTTGTGTTCTTTGCACTTTTAACATGCACTGGTGCTGGAACTTTTGTCTCGATAACATTTGCCTTGCACTGCACTTGGCCATATGTTTCCTAAGTGGACTAACATTTCTTTGGTGTACTGGACAGAAAACACTCAGGGAGTTCAGTGTTCTGATGTATGCACCCATACTATGTTGTTGCTTGTTTTTACTAAATCACTCTAATACGTTGGGAGGTTACCCAACACCTGCATCCCTGGTGGTTACGTCTTCCCACCCTGTCAGAACCAACTTGAGATGTGGCTTCACGACTCCTGTTCCATGCCGTACCTACCACTGCTGACGGATGCCGCCTTTTCTGGTTGTTGTTTCTAACATGTTTTCTCCATTCTACGATTAAACATACATGTTAAATATATTTTCTTGTTTAGAATATCTGTATCTGTATATTCAATGTGTTTCTGGTCGTCTTAATATTTGTAAGAAGCCCAAACTGGATTTTGTTTTTTTTAGTACAAATATCAGAACGATCAGAAACACGTTTAATATACATCCACTAATATTTTATGCACAAAAATATACATGCATTTGATTTGCAATTACAATCGTTAAAAATTGCAATAAACTCAGGAATGTCCCTTTAATGTACATATCGTAAGGTTAAAACACATTTTTGTAAATAAGTCAGTTCCCGGAGTGTTCATTAGTAAGTGGTGCCTACAAAATACAATAATATAAAATAAGTAGCCATGATCAATATATATGTAGCTATTTAAAACAGTATTTCTTAATGTCACCTTATAGCCAAATGAAAATGAAATTAGTTGTAAACCAAAAAAAAGTCATAATGTTACCAAGTTAAAATACTTTGAAATAGAGAACATCCTATGATGACCATTGTCAATATTGTTATGGTTGTGTATGTCATGGTCATAATGACAATGAACTAAAACAAATAAAACAACTATCGAAGGCTATTAAGGGCTGTAGGTAAATCATACTTGCTTAGATATAAATATTCCATGATTCCAAAATTGTAAATTTTAAAAATCAATTTCATATCTCAAATTGCCAAAAGTATATACACACACACACACACACACACACACACACACATACACACACACACACACACACAGAGAGATAGATAGATAGATAGATAGATAGATAGATAGCTATACATATGTATACAATTCACACCCCAAACTGTTAGGCTAACAATAAAAACACAAATATGATACTTATGGAAAGAATACTCTACTTTTTTCAGTTACGGTATGTGAGATAAAAATATATATTCCAATCAGTTAAAGCAAACAAATCCACAAAGTAGACTTAAGACAAATCCATTATAGTGAACAAAGTGTAACACCATCCAATAAATTGGCAAGTGAGTTAGGTTTCTAACTATTTTTAGGCAGTGTTTTGAAAAGTAACCTTTTTGCTCATGTGCAATTTTTCAATTTTTAAGGCCACTACATGAACAAATTATGTTTCTGAAATATGCATAGTGAATGAGCACTTTGATTTTTTTTAAAAAGAAAAATTCAGTTTTGTCAACAGCAGTCACTTCACGTGTTTTTTTCTACCCATGATTGCTAACAACACTTGATGTCAATACAGATGGGCAATACTTTCATACAAGTGAATACTTTGATAAATATTAAAAAAATAATGAACTGATTATTAATTATTATAACAATTTATACACTCAATATTATATACACTTGTGAATGGATTGTGTCTCCTATTTACAAAAATGCAGCATACCTTTTGCAAATCAAATATAATTTCAGCAAAAGTTTAACAGGGTGGGGTGAAAATCATAAACATTAACTAATTTACCCTTTGTTGATTTGGCATGTGTGAGGTCATATGAGACTCATCAAATTCATCTTTGTCCATTTTTAACTTCATATCTACGAATCAATTAGACCAATAGCAGTAAATTACATGTAAGGAATAAACAATAATGATTTAGTAAAATTAACAACCCTTTTTGTGTGTAAAGTTAATATGCATTTATAGTCCTTCCCATAGGGGACACAGTTTTTCATACTATGGCATTTACTACACATTATTTATTTCTGAACCTATTATTTTCTAACTTGCACACAAAAATAAAAACAATTGTTATTTCTAAAACACTTTTAATTTTCTTCTCACGTCAAACCAACCTGAAATTATTTACAAAAATCAACTTTGTAGGAGGATGGGATGGACTATAGATACTTAATTGACTCAACTATATTTTGTAATAAAAATGTTCCCAAACTATGAAATAAAAAAATAAAAAAAAATAATTGCTAAAAGATAACACCAAATTGAATATTGATTATATGAAGCATGCACGAGAAATGAAATCAAATCGAACAGAATTTGAAGCCTAACGCATTTAAGGATGTTAATGACAAATAATAATAATGACTCCAGGGATTTATTGAGAATTGTTTTACCATGGTCCTATATTTGATGGAACTGGGAAAATAAGCATAATTGATTCATAATTGTGACATATATAGGCCACTGAATGATGATTTATTGTAGTAGACATAATTAAAAAATATTCTCATGTCAAATTGGGAATTTTCAGTGTCACTTGCTTTTGGGAAGGGGCTTATGTCTGGTACCATAAAATATCTAGATAAATCCCTGGACCCAGGAGTGTAAGTTAATAAAATAAAACAACAACATTAATTTTAATCTTCATCTTTGAACAATTTAACTTTCATTCGGGTAATTAGACTACCAACATTTCAATGGGGTTTATCATATTGTACTTTAAACCCCGTCTTATCCTCCTACAAAAAAGTGTATTGTAAATAATTTCATTTGGATTTGATGTAAAAAGAAAAGTAGAATAAAATATGTTTTTTGGAAAAAAAACCCAACCTATTTTTGTGTGCAATTTTAAGAAAACAATCGGCTTAGAAATACAAAACTTGTAGTAAATTCCATAGTAGAAAAAAAGAAGGAATTTCCCTGTGGACTATAGTGCGTTCCCCCATACTCCCCCCTATAAATTCCTGACTACGCCAGTGCCCAGCAGTGAACGTCATCTTCGTAATACGTATTTATTTCTAAATGAACCTTTTTTTTATTACTGCACACAAAACAGTGGTGTGGGTGGGAGTGTCATTTCAAAACATTTTTAGATGTCCGTTCAAACTGAAATCATGTACAAATAGCATCGTTCATGGAGGCTGGGACGGACAATACTCACAATAGGTTTATCAAGGTAATACGTACGACCACATTGGCCACATTGCATGTGTGTCATTTAAAGGGACATTCCTGAGTTTGCTGCAGTTTTTAAGATTTTATCGACCAACAGAGACTTTTAACGATTGTAATTACATCTAATATATTTTTCTGCATACAATATTAGTACCTGTATATTATACGTGTTTCTGATCGTTCTAATATTTGTACTAGGTTAAATTTCATCTGATTTCCTAAAATATTGTTTTTTCGTACGTACGAAAGTATTTGAAGACAAAATCCAGTTTGCGCTTCTTACAAATATTAAGACGACCAGAATACTAATACTCTAAACAAGAAAATGCATTTAATATGCAAGTTTAATCGTAGAAATATTTTATTAGTAGGAAACATCTTACAATGCAGCAAACTCAGGAATGTCCCTTTAATGCGCCAACGTAATATTATCTCGGCTTAAAGGCCCCAATTATATCTCCCTACAACATAAAAAAGTAAACAAGGTACACAATTACTTGTTTGATCTTACCTGATTGTCTGCTCTGCTTGTTTCACCGAATCGAAACATTTCCGAGAGCTGCTGACTTGGGGAAAGCCTTTCACATTAAAAATTCGTGACGTCAAATGCGACTAAAAATAGTACGGTATAGCATCTGGTACGTTACAAAATAGCGAGCATTTTTTGAACTGCGTACTAAACATTTGACGATATGCGTTAATGGCGACAACTCACGAGTGACGGCAGCTTTAAGCAGTCATCACTCGCAGTTAAAAGCCTTGTGTTCTGTGGTTTTATGACGTCATGGAGCGAATGCTATGACGACATCTGGACATACACTTAGATTTTTTTTGAGTATTTGTTCTCCATTTTTGCGCAGAATGATCGGTTTCTCTTCCAAATACAAGTTGCAGCAAGGGCATGGGACAATTTGTGAGGCCAGAAAGGATTTAATTATCCACTGCGCTAGTTCGTTAATATATATGTATGTAACAGTCAACCTCGACATAATACAATATATAGATATTCATACATCAATACATACTCGCCAGTGCCAGGTGTGCCCACTGTTTCATGCACGTAAGCGGGATCGACCGCGTAACTTGTAGACCCAATGCATATAGTTGAGTTAAAGAGCATCCTTTTTATGAATACCTCAATAGCTCAAAAGGTATCGTGGCAAGTATGCAAAATTGCGGGCGATTTGGTGTCATAGGTTCGAATCCCAGCAACGGTTTGGGACAATTTGTGCGGCCAGAAAGGATTTAATTATCCACTGCGCCAGTGCGTTAATATCTGTATATGTAACAGTCAACGTCGACATACATACAATATATAGATATTCATACATCAGTACATACATACATACATACATACATACATACATAAATACATACATACATACATACATACATACATATAATTATAACATTACTTCATCGATAATTGTAGACAAAAAAAAAAAACCTTAAATTTTAATTAGTCATTATCTCTTTTACAAATTATCACACCAATCACAAAGATAAATAATCACAACAATCACAAAGATAAATAATCACATCAATCACAAAGATAAATAATCACACCAATCACAAAGATAAATAATCACATCAATCACAAAGATAAATAATCACAACAATCACAAAGATAAATAATCACAACAATCACAAAGATAAATAATCACACCAATCACAAAGATAAATAATCACACCAATCACAAAGATAAATAATCACATCAATCACAAAGATAAATTATCACACCAATCACAAAGATAAATAATCACAACAATCACAAAGATAAATAATCACACCAATCACAAAGATAAATAATCACACCAATCACAAAGATAAATAATCACACCAATCACAAAGATAAATAATCACATCAAAGAGCATTGGAGTGAACTAATGATAATGTTAATGTTTTATGTATGTTGAGACATTTTAATCTGCTTTGAGTAGCCTTATTGAAGCGAAATGGTGTGTATCGGGCAATGACACGGAAGTTGAATATAATGTTGTACTAACCTGTTTAATATATGATAAAATAAGAAAGAAAAATATATTCCACAGTATTTTAGAATATACTCTGGTGTGTTAAAAATAATTCGTTTGTACAGTTATACTTATGCTCAGGTATTTAGAAATTTTGAAGAATTTCAACAAAGGAATAATAGTATATGTTACAGAACTAAAAATTCTGAAAACACAACGATATTTACCTGTGTGATTTTATTTTAGATGTCTAGTCAAATAAATCATAAGAACTTAGTTTATGAATAGTAATCTTCGTATGCGTTTATGTTCATATATCATTATATTTTATTTAATGTTCATACATTTTGTACAAAGACAGATATGTATACTGCAATAAATTATTATTATTATTATTATTATTATTATGTTCAACAAGAGTTCTTGTTTGGACATGGCAAACTGGACTGACTTTGTGAAGAGCACATTAACTGTGCCTTATAACATTTAAAAATCAATGCTTTGACTCCACTTTGCACCAGCACAGTTGTAACGTACTGGCGAGAGGGATTTGTCTGATGTTTACATGGCTTCGAGTAATTTATTGACATTTTTGTTGTAATCTGTTTTAGGTATTAGAACCCACTTGTTGTTATAGCTCTTGAACAGAATTTGTTAAAGTATGTCTTCAAATCTATCTTACTGGACTTTGTGCGTGAGAAATAATATAAGGAAAAAAAATCGCTAAACCTATATAATGAACACAGCAGCTCTACAAAACAATGAATGCTGACTAAACACGAGCCGTCAAGCAGGTAGGCGGAGTCATCCCCCACCTCTATTTTCATATTATTGTCCACAGAAGCCAAAATATGTAGTATTTGAACAACTGACGTTCTTCCTCTTTTTTATGAGGATACCTCGGAACCCATTTAACTGGATTGGGCCCTTCTGAAGCTAAAATATCCATATCCCAGGCCGGCGCACTGACACTGCCTTCTCCACGATCAAATACACATCGTGGCTCTTTAAAAGAAGATACCTTTTCACTTGGCTGCTACCACTACCTCAATATGCTTCCGGTTCATCTGTACATATCCACTGGCTCGCCACTGATTACTTATTATTAGTATTTAGAAAATAATTGAACTAATATATAAAATAAAGTAAGAGAGTACAATGAAATATAGGCAGTATTTTATTGCATAAATGCCTGAGGTAAATATATATGGCGAACAAATAGAATATGGAGATATAATTCTTTGGTCTGATAGGTACGTGTAGTCTGAGTATCACGTTGTGATTTGACTATACACAGTGAAATCAAGAAGGCTAGTCCACAATCCAGCCCTTAAACCCCGGTTGGTCTAATAAGCGAGTGAAAGGTTAACCCCAGTGCATTTGTGCTGGATATGTACGTATTGCGTACTTACAACAAAATACTGAGTGCAAATACACCGTATGATTAGCTTTATGAGTGTGTATGTAAAGATGTTGCCATTAAATATATTGCTATGTTTAAACACTTACAGTTATTTCAGTAGTTGTGCGAATGTGCGCAACCTTTCGACTATTAAAAAAAAATGACCGAAGTATTTTTAAAAAGTTTGTTTTGTTTAACGACACCACTAAAGCACATTAATTTATTAATCATACATGTCAGACATTTGGTAATTTTGACATATAGTCTTAGAGAGGAAACCCGCTATATTTTTCCATTAATAGCAAAGGATCTTTTATATGCACCATACCACAGGCAGGATAGCACAAAACCACGGCCTTTGATATACCAGTCGTGGTGCATTGGCTGGAAGGAGAAATAGCCCAATGGGCCCACCGTGGGAATGGATCCCAAACCGACCGTGCATCAAGCGAGCGCTTTACCACTGTACTACGTCCCGCCCCGAAGTATTTAAAAATACTATGGCATTCCTTCAAATGATTTTAATACACATACAAAATAATGATATTGTGTATTTGGTGCGCCTGACCGGCCTCGGTGGCGTCGTGGTTAGGCCATCGGTCTACAGGCTGGTAGGTACTGGGTTCGGATCTCAGTCGCGGCATGGGAGTTTTAATCCAGATACCGACTCCAAACCCTGAGTGAGTGCTCCGCAAGGCTCAATGGGTAGGTGTAAACCACTTGCACCGACCAGTGATCCATAACTGGTTCAACAAAGGCCATGGTTTGCGCTATCCTGCCTGTGGGAAGCGCAAATAAAAGATCCGTTGCTGCTAATCAGAAAGAGTAGCCGATGAAGTGGCGACAGCGGGTTTCCTCTCAAAATCTGTGTGGTCCTTAACCATATCTCTGTCACCATATAACGGTGAATAAAATGTGTTGAGTGCGTCGTTAAATAAAGCATTTCTTTCTTTGGTGCGCCTGTGAACATGTTCTGATGACTACAAGTCAGAAGTACCCAATGTTTGACATCCAATAGCCGATGATTAATTAATCAATGTGTTCTAGTTGTGTCGTTAAACAAAAAGAACAAACACACTTTCTATCTCATAAGAACTTGTCAGAATTACCAAATGTTTGACATGCAATAACCGATGATTAATAAATCAATGATTGTGATCTAGTGGTGTCATTAAGTAAAACAGACTAAACTACATCCAATCAAGCATTTAGCCGCGCATGACACCATCCGCTTGATGTAGGATGAATACTTTGAAAATATAATCAGGGTACACTGAACATTATAACACTGGATATATACCTGGGTATTACATTGTATGCCTTCCTTAGCCCAAAAACTGTTTCGCCAGTACAATATATTGAGTAAATACCAGCGTGGCTCATGGTCCTAAATATAGTTATCATGTTAATGTATTTTTACATGGTCAAGTAAGCCAGACCCGAAACATACGAGTTACAGTAGAGCAGTGGTAAATCGTGTCGGTAACCCTGGGTGCTTCTTCTGATCACTTGCCAATCCCCGCACACCTAACAACTCATTAACATTTCTGAACAGTGTTCAACATTTTGTTAAAGGTGTTGGGCTGAATGCACGAAGCGTGTTTTTCTTAAACGCAGCAGTTTAAGAACTGACAATGAATGTAGTTACATGCATATAAGACATAAACAGGCTTTGTAAATTCGGCCCGTTAAATTTAACGTTTGTGTTTGTGAACGCCAGTGTATACGTACGTACACAGTGGACCACTAAATCTATTTTATAGCCTTACAAAATACACAATGTTGCATTACAAAATATACATTTTATAAGTCCTGTACCCCTTCCCCACACATACACAACTATAAAATAATATCTCTCAGATGAAAGGTAAATAATGTAAACTTCCCCGCCATTCTTGAACTCGTTAGACAACGACAAGCAATTATATCGTGATTTGCCAGAACAACTAACAATGTCCAACACCTCTAATAATTTTGCCTTTCTCAATATCAATCTACCGAAATGTTAGTGATACGATATACATACAACATGTGTGCAGGCTGTCGCTTTTTGCTTAACGTCCATCTTTCTCGTATTTGTCATCTCGAAATTAATTAACAGTTCTATAAGTTCTTATTGTAATAATTCTGCTTACACCCAATGTTCCTGCACAGAAAACTAGTTAGTTTACTAGACAAAAGGGCAAAATAAACCAAATCATTAACATAACCTAAATGGAAGTATTCAGTGCATTTATCGTTACTCTCATTGACAGTCCTATATAAACTTGGTGATTGTTTTAACACCATACGGCAAGAGCAGGTAAAATAAGTCGGTATTTTGGGTAAAAGCAGATTTGGCCAGCCCTGTCTTAATCGAGTTTAGATATCAGCCCACTTCATAATTTCATAGCCAAACGTCGTTATTTCGACCTTTTTCATTTCATTGCAACTTATTTTCGGGCTTATATCCAATTAAGGTTTAAGCACGATGTTCTGGGCACACACCTCAGCTATCTAGGCTGTCTATTCAGGACAGTGGGTTAGTTGTTAGTTGGTTAGTGGTTAGTGAGAGAGAAGAGGGTGTAGTGGCCTTACTGCTACCCATTAAACCCTTAAGAACTCGCTTTGGGTTGGAGCCGGTACCGGGCTGCGAACCCTGTACCTATCAGTCTGTAGTCTTATGGCTGAACCACTGCGCCACCGACGACGGTCTCTCGACCTATGTTATAATCTCTGACAGGCGTCCGCTACAACAGCTTGTTCTGGATGTGCACGTTACACCCTATGACCTGACCTGGCCTGTTCGTTCTAATGTTTGTAGGGACAGAGATTCATTTTATATAGTGATATTGTGAACAGAAGAATGTATTTAACATGTAGTTATAGTCGTTAACAATGTTGTTAATAGGAAACATCTTACAATGGCAGTAAACTCGAGAGAGTCTCTTTAATGCAACTCTAAAACAAAGCAAATTGTAAAGGGACATTCCTGAGTTTGCTGCAATTTTAAAGATGTTATCGATTAAAAGAGACTTTTTAACGATTGTAATTACATATCAAATATATTTTTCTGCATAAAATATTAGTGGCTGTATATTAAACGTATTTCTGATCATTCTAATATTTGTCCGAGGTTAAATTTCATTTTATTTCCTAAAATATTGTTTTTTCGTACGTACGAAATTATTTGAAGACAAAATTAAGTTTGGGCTTCTTACAAATATTAAGACAACCAGAAACACATTGAATATACAGACACTGATATTCTAGATGACAGATATATTTAATATGTAAGTTTAATCTTAGAAATATTTTATTAGTCGGAAACATCTTACAATGCAACAAACTCAGGAATGTCCCTTTAATAATTTCTAAAAAACAAACAATATCCTACATACATGTATCTGAAAATTGACTAAAATTAATTCGTTTCCATTGTGACCTCTGATTAGCCATCTTCTTCGTCTGTAATGGCGTGTGTATTGCAGCAACCATCACCACGTGTAGAGTTCTGTACATTGCAGGTTATATTCCTTACAGGTTCATCTACCTGAGCACTTACTGATACCACAGTTGCATCTGATCAGTTCTATCACAGCCTCTGGTGCAGCTTGCACCTTCAACCACATTTACAAATATATCCTCCTCCTTGATCCAACCATGGGTCTAGATCACTGGATGTAGCATAGAATCCTAAGCTTAGATATTTGCTTGGAGCTATGCTCTTTGGGTATGCTGTTATTAGATATTTGGCAGTGTTTCCACACTTTGGTTTGGTGATGGTGTCTTGAATTTCTATCCTCTCAGAATAGCTGCATCAATTAAATAAATGACCCTTGAGCTTAGTACCATGGAGTACTGACCTCTTTGTATGATTCATCAGTAATTCCAAGCCGGATAAGAGCTTCAGATATAGCCAGTGGAGCTTTCCCGAATACATTCAATAACATTTGTTTGCATATACCATCAATTTGTCCTGTTGTGTCACATCCAGTTACATTCTTATCTGCCATATATCTTGTCTGTGAACATGCTTTGATTCACTATTAGATGGTTACATGGGTGTAAGATTTTTTTTTAACACAATAATATTTATGAAAGATGACATCAGATATTTTTACTAACCAGGCTACAGATTTTCGAAGCTATCTGAGCGCTACGATATCGAAAACTATTGCATGCCATGATGTGACAATGACACATGATTCCTCATACTTGTGATGTAATAGGTCCAGGCAATGAGGTGTAAATCACAGCCAGATCAACATGCAAACATTGTATAATGAACTGTATCCAGAGATAGACTCGGATTACCAGATGTTCATGCTGTAACTGAATATCACACAACAGGACAATGTGTGATGGTGGACACCAATGAAGAGAATTCAATGTATTCACGAAAGCCCCATATACCAGTCACACAAAAGTCAGGTTAGAATCGGTGATGAACCATACAAAGAGGTCAGTGAAAAATGTGAAGATTGTACTGCATGGAACCAAGCACAAGGTTCATTTCTACAACTGATGTAGCTACTCTAAGATGAAAAGTTCAAGAAATACTCACCAAACCAAAGTGTGGAAACACTGCCACCTACCTCTGATGTATGAAAACAGCATACCCAAAGAGCACATCTCCAAGCACATTCCTGAGCTCAAGATGCCATGCTACATCTGGATATTCTTGATCCATGCAAACTTGGTTGGGTCAAGGGGTTGGTATATTTGTGGCTGCTGTTGGAGGTGCAAGCTGCACCAGAATCTGTGGTAGAACTGATCAGATACAATTGTGGTATCAGTAAGTGTACAGATAGATGTACTGTAATTTAATGTAAGCGACACAACCTTCAATGTACAGAGCGTTCTAAACGTGAAACTGACGAGGACTGCTGCAATGAGCATACTATTACAGATGAAGTAGATGCCTAATATGCTATTATGCATTACAATTTACAGTTGGTATGTTCCTTTATTTCATTAGTTTGTCATTAGCAGTGCAATATTATAATTATTTGACCTAAAAATGTACGAATGAACACAAAAGTTGCAATTGTATGTAGACTAGGAGAAAAAGTATTTGCCAAATGATTACCTTGGTGGCCATTTTGAATTTCCATATGGCTGCCATTTTGAAGTTTAAGATGTTTTCCATAATTGGATGAATATAAATCTAAAGAATTAGATTCATTGACCACTGAAATATACATCTAGACAACAACATTGTACTTCTTCATTAACATATAAGACAAATGTATTAAAATGGCGGCCATATTGAATTTCAAGATTGTTTTCATGATTCAATGAATATATAAATGAAAAACATCGAAATGCATGGAATACAGAAATGTACATGGACAAAAAAATATGCTTCCACGTTAACCGGGAGTTGAGATATTTGAGAAGAAAAAAAATATTAAAGTGGTAGACATTTTGAATTTCAAGATGGCTGCCAAGATCAGACAACAATTTTCCTTTTTACAAAATAATCATCTGAGCTCATAGATGAAAACTGACATCAAAATTATTGTTCTGTGTTTAATGGGAGTAAGGATAGAGAAAAGAATATAATGGAATGACGTCCATTTTGAATTTCAAGATGGTTGCCATGTGAGATGAATAATATATTTTTTTGTTTTTAATTCACTAACATGTTTAAATAGGCCCCAAAAATATGTTTCTATGTTAAAAGGAAGTTGAGATATATAAAGAAATTATATGAAAATGACTTTCAAGATATACAAAGAAATTATATGAAAATTAATTTCAAAATATATAAAGAAATTATATGAAAATTAATTTCAAGATGGCTAACATGATAGTGGTCAGAAAAAATGCTACCAATGAATTTCTAGTTAGGTAGGTCATGGGAACATATGACCCAAAATTTATTAACTTGAGCAAATTTTTTTTTTTAAATGCAACCTTCAAAAAATTAACATAACTCCTTAGATTAATTCCATCACATGTCCGCTAGAGAATTTATGTTTTCTAGTTTGTTTGAGATAATGTGTCTAGTCATTTTAACCAGTGCCCCACGAGCGGTAGATCAAGGTCTATGCTGTATGTTGTTCTGTCGGTGGAAGAATGCGCATGGTGACCTCTAGGTGCTGTTCGTTGGGACTGGTCTCAGCCACCACAACTGCCGTGATTAATACATACTAAATGACTAATTTAACACTGTACTGAGGTATTCGTAAAATAAAAACAACAACAAAACAAACAGGTTTAGACAGCCATGGAACAAATACAAACTATAACCTATGTACACAAGTTTATTTTAAGAAATACTGGTATGAAGACCGTTATGAGTAAGTTAAAGCTAACAAAGTATCCATTAATGCTATGACCGTGAGATATTTTGTCAACTAATAGTTCCAGAACCCTGTATTTTTGTAGTATACGTTATTTTGTGATACACAATGTACTTCCAGAATCGTGTACCTGTTTTCTATTGGTCCTTTGTACTCAAAAGCGGTGCGCTTACCACACCTAGGACGGATCCTTGCTAATTTACTTCCTGGTTTTTGCAGCCCAGAGTCACTTGACTGTGTACATCAGACCAAGATGGGCACGAATGTTGTGACGCTTATTTTTCTGGCCACGTTTGTCACCGTGTGCTATGGATGGTCGGGGTAAGTTGTGCTTTACTGACACTCCACGGTTTAAATTAAGTTCAAGTCGTTGGCTTGAGTAAACGCTATAAACATCCCTGTCTGGGCAGATTTCTCTTGGACTACCAAAACTTTTTTTTCCGGAGAACAGGTGTGCCTTCTAATTAATTAATTGATCTATTGATTGTAAATACGAGCATTTTTCTTGTGCGTAATATATACTTCAAATATTAAGTATGTCCAACACAAATTAACGGAATAGGTAATATTTTATTAAATACACTTTCGAAATCGCTCACCCGACATCATTATTCCTATTCTAACTTGTTTTGTGTTTATCTTATTTTGGATTTGTTTGTTTTGTGGTTTTCTGTTTCGTTGTTGTTTTATAATTATTTTTTTTTATTGATTAATTTTATATTTTTGTATTTATTTTAATTGTGTTTGAGGGATGTATGTTAGGCTTTTTTTTCTTGATACATTTTAGTTCGAAATATTTTATAACTTTTGATATAAAGTCATTCATAGTAAGTTGTATTTATATTATCCAATTAATAATCACAAGACATCAGGTCTAGTGCTTATACAACTTTTATAATCTAGATTCAAGAGTCTGAAACACTAATGTCATAACAACGCCATACATATTGTATGTGTGTGGCGTCATTAGAGATGGAGTCTGGACTTTAAAAGTTGTGTATGCACGAACCCTGATGCTAGATATACGTCATACTATTTTGACAAAGCTCTGCTCTAACAATACTGTTCGAATAGAACAAATCGTCAGGATTCAGTGAAATTACAATAAAGTCCGAGTACTTTAGAAAATATCATAGGTTATAGATAGACACAGTTTCAGTCAAACATAGTTTCGTATGTATTTGTCAAATACATGACATGTGTGTGTGTGCGTGTGCGTGTGCGTGTGCCTGTTGTTGGTATTCTTGTTGTTTCGAACCAGTGCACCATAACTGGTCAAAGGCCGTAGTATGTGCTTTCCTGTCTGTGGTAAAGTGCGTATTAAATATCCCTTGCAAACGTAGCAGGTTATTCTTGTTGTTTCGAACCAGTGCACCATAACTGGTCAAAGGCCGTAGTATGTGCTTTCCTGTCTGTGGTAAAGTGCGTATTAAATATCCCTTGCAAACGTAGCAGGTTTCCTCCGATGACTAGGTATCAGAATTACCAAATGTTTGAAATCGAATAGTCGATGATTAATTAATCATTGTGCTCTAGTGGTGTCGTTAAATAAAACAAACTTTAAACAAACTTTTTGTTGTTTGTGGTGGTGGTGGGTGATTATGTGTGTTATGTATGGTTTATGTTATGGTGTCGAAAGTCCTGTACAAACGTCTTAGGGGTGGATCGACGTCTAGATCTGCGCAATAAAAGAAAATCCGTTGCCTTGTTGTAATGTAGTTTAACAACGGGTTTTTGTTTTGTATTATTATTTTTAATGTGATTATTTCGTACCCATTGTTGACGTGTACTATAGATGTCCATATACTAATGGCGTCTAGTACAGGTTTCGTTTAATTTATTCAATGCACCAAGTCCGTTGCGTTAGATTGTTTACCCGTAGCTTGCCCGCATTGTTCCCACAGTGAATACAGTATAATACAGTTCCAGGTAGGTCTGCTGTTACGTATCCGGGGTGCTGGCTCCACTACACCATGACATAGCTATATCGATCATAGATGTATGTGATATATCTTTGGGGCGGGACGTAGCCCAGTGGTAAAACGCTCGCCTGATGCGCCGTCGGTCTAGAAACAATCTGCGTTGGTGGAACCATTGGGCTATTTCTCGTTCCAGTCAGTGCACCACGATTGGTATATCAAAGACCGTCGTATTTGATATCCTGTACGTGGGATGGTGCATTTGAAATATCCATACAGCGGGTTTCCTCTGTAAGACTATATGTCAGAATTACCAAATATTTGACATCCGATATCCGATGATTAATTTGGATATAATCTTTCATTTTATATACACTGAACAACAAAATAAACGCGGCTCTTAATTTAGTTTGTTTTAATTCATTGAACATTATTCAATTTGAATGCCATTAGATGTGTGTTTGTTAAATTTCGTAATATGTTGTAAACATTTTTAGCTCATTTTGAATTAGTTCATGAAAACAAAACTTTTCATTTCGTTTGTTGTTCGATATATATGTTACTTCATAGACGTAATACAATAAGTGTCTTTTTTTATTCTTTTTTATCGTTTTTTAATCACACTATTTATTTAATAAATGACGATAATGGACACCCATGCTGTAGGTCTATATAAATGCCCAAATGCCTAACCCGTCCTAGACAGACAAGACATAGAGGGATGTAAGGACATTCGCCGACTTGTCTCTCATTAAACCCTGTCTTAGACAAGACGTAGAGGGATGTAAGGATATTCGTCGACTTGTCTCTCACTAAACCCTGTCTTAGACAAGACATAGAGGAATGTAAGGACATTCGCCGACTTGTCTCTCACTAAACCCTGTCTTAGACAAGACATATAGGGATGTAAGGACATTCGCTGACTTGTCTCTCACTAAACCCTGTCCTAGACGAAGCCGTGGAGGGATGTAAGGACATTCGCCGACTTGTCTCTCACTAAACCCTGTCTTAGACAAGACATAGAGGGATGTAAGGATATTCGCTGAATTGTCTCTAACTAAACCCTGTCTTAGACAAGATATAGAGGGATGTAAGGACATTTGCCGACTTATATCTCTGACTAAACCCTGTCCTAGATGGCTGTAGTATATGTATGTGTTCAGGTCATTGGGACTGAACCTTCAATGAACTATTCTGAGTTTGCTACCATTTTGAGATATTTCCGACAAATAGATCCTTTTTAATGATTTAAATTACATACTAAATTACTTCTGGGTTGTTGTTTTTTTTAGAATTTTAGTGTATGTATATATATCCGTTGTGCTTCTGGTCCGCCTACTGTTTGTAGTAGCTCAAACTTCATTTACTTCCTCATATATATGTGTTGGTACGTACACCAGTATCCAGTTTGGACTACTATACCAACATTAAGCGGACCAAAACACATTAGATGTAGAGCCATTTTAAACACGTAAATGTATTTAATATGTTATTGTAGTCGTTGAAAATACTGAATTTATCCGAAACATGTTACAATGGCAACCCACTCAGGATAATATCTTTAAATTAATGTAAGCACGAACTAAAAGAAAATGTATGAAACGAAAACTAAGATTAAAATGTTCATTGCTTGGAGTGGAATATAATTATATTTTTTGTTATGTATTTTTGTGTTGGTTTTTATTGTCTGCTTTTTTTTCAATAATATAACTTTTAGGATAAAGTAGGATATAAGTAAACTGTGTTTATTTGTAAAACAAAAATCATGTTCGCAGTGCTTGGAGTGGAATATAATTACAATATTTTTTGTTATGTATTTTTGTGTTTTTGCTTTTATTTGTCTGCTGCCCCACCCCCCACCCCTAATAATATTTAACTTTTAGGGCAAAGTAAGATATATAAGTAAACTTTGTTTATATATAACTGAAACAGGTTCGCAGTGATATCGATCCAGAAGTATTCTCGTAGCGATCACAGTACAAAGACGCGGCCCAGTCCTTTTCCACCAAGTGTATTTAGTCGTAATGCGATATATGAAAACCAGTCAAGACACAGGCAATGGCTTTTATTGTATTCGAAACACGGCTATTAGATACGACTAAAACATTTTTGCTCGGCATACATCAGTTCAGCGAAGCGCGATTTATTTATATTTATTTATGTGGTATATCTCATCTATTTGTGTGAGCTATATAGTCAAACTATACCTTTATTTAAGACTTTATCTATACCATTCATGTTTTCGTGCAGTATGGTTTGACTTCTTTTAGCTTAGTTTTAAAATTTCCCTGATGAAGCCTGAACAGGCGAACATTTGAATTAAAGAGGGATATATGACTTTTAAAGGATGTTTCTGACTTATTGTTATTAAAGGTCCGCACTTACGGCACATTATTTAATACACAGTATGTAAAACAAAGACATAAACATAACAGTATTAAAAAAAAACCCCAAAAACAAACATCCCAGTTATTAATAAAGTGACTTTTTGTAAAATGCTTGGGGAAAAACCCCACTGCCCAGTCGATTTGACCCACATCAGACCTGTGACGTTGCTATTTGTTTTTGTTTTTTTTCCCCCTTGTGTTGTTGTTCCTATGGGATTTTTCGTTTTGTTTTGTTGTGTGTGTGTGTGTGTGTGTGTGTGTGTGTGTGTGTGTGTTTCAACTTAATATATATCGAGTTTGCCAAACGTAAATAAGCCGAGCTCCGCCAATGTTAAGAAACATATGTATGTTAGTGATGAATGCAGTGGAATGACATTACAAGTTATATTTTGTCCAGTAATTAAGAAAGCGTTTCAGAATAGTCAAGTGATATATCGCATACTAAACGCTTGTTTGTTTTCCTTAACGACACCACTAGGACACATTAATTGTGTCGCATACTGCACAGTTTGGTAATGGAACACCATCCACCAACAATAGAGACATATTTCAGAAAAGTAAAATTTTGATTAAACTAAAAATAAAAATAATACATTAAACTCCACCTAGAGTTAGTGACTGGATTGCTCTGGTACAATAATCCTCTGGAGCATACGTCATCAACCAACAGAGAAATATTTCTGTTTAATTAACTAGAAATTTAACATTTGAAATTTAAGTCTTCTCCTAGAGTTTTGATTGGATAGTTTAAAAACTCAGTTCACAATTCCATGTGAATTAATATTTATTTTAAAATATATGTATTTATAAATTGTATTTTGAAAAGTTTGAATTTTTATTAATTTAAAACATATAAGTAGCAAATTAACTTTAAGAATTTTAAAGTATGTTGTCTCCTGTAGGTTTGATTGGATAGTTCAAGAACTCGATAAAATAATTATCAGGGACAGTCGTCACAAACGTCAGTGAGATATTTGTTACATTTTAAATTTATTGTGAATTTTTGTTAAATTTTAAAATTGTAAATATAAATTTCCATTGAAACTTCTAGAGGTTTGATAGGATTGTTCTGAAACAATATAACTATTTTCAGTGTAAGTCTTTGCAAACTAATAGATATATATTTTGTCAATTTAATAATTTTGAATTAATATTATTTGAGTAGTAGTAGTAATAGTAGTAGTAGTAGTAGTAGTAGTAGTAGTAGTACTAGTAGTAGTCAACTTTTGCTAGTTTTAGAGTTTTGAACGGATAGCTCTCAAATGTTTTACTATGATTCTCACGGGGAATTTTTACAAAGTAGTAAATAGATATTTTAGAAATTGTTAATTTCTTAACCTAGAAGATTTTAAAGTTTATCTTCTCCTACAGGTTTGAATTGATAGTTCTGAAACATGTATACTTAATCTCTGGGACAGCCTTCACTGTCTAATACTGGACATGTTGATTTTGTGAATTTCTATTAAATTTAGAAATTCTAAATAGATATTTAATATTGAAAAATTAACAATCAATCTTGTCTTAATTTTTAGTTATTTTAAAAAATAAATTGGATATAAAATTTAAATTGAACGTTTCAAAGTTCTTCTAGAGTTGTGACCGGATAGATCTAAAAACTGATACTAAAACGAAACATTTTTCTTTTTGAATGGAAATGACGTCAAGTTAAGCAACGTCATGTTGGATATCTAAACTAGTATATAACGGTTTTTGCTGTTGTTGTTGTTGTTTTTTGTTTTTTGTGTTGTTGTTTTTTTTTTTGTTGTGTTTTTTTTTTGGGGGGGGGGAGGGAGGGTGTCAGAACGCTGAACAACTTTCAATATAAACATTCTATTGAAGTGTTTTTGTTGGATGCCTATGAATGCAAACTTTAGTTATGGAATCCCACCGTAATACGTTTGTATAAATGCCACCGTATTAATTCACATTTATTTTGCATCTAATTTGCAAAGTTATCAAGTTATGAAAGTTTGTGATCTGAAAAACATAACATACTTTGATTACAGTGGATATGCTACTTATTATTGCATAGCATAGCATAGCATAGCATAGCATAGCATAGCATAGCCATGCCATGCTATACCATACTATACTATACTATACTATACTGTATATAAAGGTTATTGCCAGAGTGTTTTTCAGTATCGTCAGTAACATATATTAGGAATACAAATTGTATTATGCGAGCCTCCGATATATGATATTGATAATACCGAAACACACGAAGGTAATAATATCTTTATCATATAATATCAGTCTTAATACAGCGTGTTTTTTAAACTGTACATGCAACTTTAATTCCTGTCAGCCATTACTAGATATTCACATGGCATAAGAATATGTTACGCAGTGTGTGTGTGTGTGTGTGTGGGGGGGGGGGGGGGTTGTTTTTTTAAAATGCAAATGACGTCAAACTTGACTGTCGTCATTTTGGATATCTTTACATAACAATAAACTAGTGCTTAACGTTTTTTGTTTTCTGAACGCTGGCCAGCTTTCATTGTACCGTTGCTATTTAGATGTTTTTGAATGATGACTATGGATACATACGTCTATTATGTAGTGTCACCGTAGTACATTTCCTTAAATGTCAATAACAGTGCTGTGACCTCGATTAATTTACATCTAATTTGTTAAGTTATCAAATTCTGAAAGTATGTGATCTGAAATACATCACATACTTGAATTACACCCGATATGCTAGCTAATATATATATATATATATATATATATGTATGTATGTATGTATGTATATATGTATGTATATATGTATGTATATATGTATATATATATATATATATATATATATATATATATATATTTATATATATATAATATGATATGATATATGCTATGATATATGATGTGATGTGATGTGATGTGATGTGATGTGGTGTGGTGTGGTGTGGTGTGATGTTATGTATGTATGTATGTATGTATGTGTGTATGCATGTATGCATCTATGTATATATAATTCACTTAGTAGTATACGAAGAGATGTTCCATTCTGAATTTAATATGTTTCGTATCATTTTATTTTTGCAGGAATGTGTGTTACCGGAGAAAATGTTATTTTGTCACTGTACGAGTATGTACATACAGGACGTGGTATGCGTAAGTAATTTGTTTAGTTCTGCAGTTCTGAAGTCTAGATAAAAACAGGTATGGTAAGGAATATTTGCCACATCCAAATCCACCTACTTTTTATAATGCATTCCGTGACCACAACCCCACTATGTATGTTATATAAATACAGAAACGACATCTTTTTTTTCTCACAAAGTATGCATATTATATAAATAGTGAAGAGTAAAGTTTCCACGGTATTTCCAAACCCCATCCCCTCTATGATTATCACACAGATACTTAACGACAAAATGTTTCAAAGTATTTCAAGAAGTTTGTAAAATAATAATACCTTAAATTGTTTGCTACCGTTTCACATTCATGGGCTTGGAGGTGTACAGTTTAATGATTATCACCAGGAAAACCTATATACAAAATATGCAACCCGTCCATTAAAAGATTCAACAGTTATAATACCTGAACAAGGTTAATGATTAACTTTATAATAAAATTATGAACTATGAGCTCTCTGGTTTAAATTTAGTTTTTGCTTACTTTGTATAACCAATAACTAATAAAATATTGTTCCTACTTTTTTCTCTATACGAAAACAAGGACACCTCATTCTACATCACTTTTAGTACGTGCACTATTATACACATCCTCTGTATAATACAGAGGATGTGTAAAAATCATACGGAATACGTCACTATTTAAGAGAAGTATCACTTGTTTCATTTTCCTTTTAGTCAAAAAGCAATTTTAATGCAAGATTTCCAATAAGTTGTACAAAATTGAAATAGCGTTTATTGGAGACGAAAGCATACGTAATGTCATTTCGTGATATTTGATTACAACGTGAAAAAACAGGTTGTGTTTATTATAAAGTTAACAATAAAAATAACCTTACACTCGGATCATGTTCGTCGCCCTGATATAAAGGGAGTGCATTGGAAGGCTCGGATGTTGTGTTATGAATGTCATCCTTGAGAATAATCATCACTTATAATCAAGTACAACAACTTGTCCAAACTCAAAATATCAATGACCTTTCTTTGTATTCAGCTTCAGTTAGCTAAGAAGTGTGCATTTGCAACAGTATTACTTGTTGAATTGGTATGACAGCTACTTTACAAAATAACCAAAAGCCCCCTTAATTAGTTCTGAGTATCACCACCTTATTCTGGATATGTATTTTAAGAATGTGCAAGGTACTAAACATGAAAGCCGTACATTAAATACTTCAATAGTTGAAAGCAATGAGGTGCTATAAGTACTAAAGCGCCAAATCGTCGTTACTTACCCTTATGAGCGCTTTGAAATGGTAAGCTTGTTTTACGTTCTACATCAGGTTAGATATTCCTAAAGTACTATTAACAATATTAAACATAAATATACTCACCCTTGCGTCATGATATAAATGCATTTAGCTATTTTACACATCGATTAAATTAAGGATTTAAATGTCAGCTGATTGTTAAAGTAAAAAACACGTTAGCTGAGATTTCATAAAGTTTAGGAACAACGGTTTTATTTTTTCTATGGATATACGATTTATTTTGTATTATTTCCCTATTTTATTGTAACTATGCATATGTAAAACACACATATATATATATACATAGCCAGCGTGTATATAATCACTTCTGAAAAAAAGGTCACCAACCAGGCATGATGTAGCTAAAACGTGCTTTAGAATTAAAACCCTTTTTGTTTTTTGTAAAACCTTCCCACTAAACTTTAGTATGTTTTCTTAAATAAACATGTTGATTATATACATAGCAATGAAATATACAGATCTACAGAAACCAAAATTTCCACCGGAACAAATATGTCGTGGCTTCACGTATTTTCGATAGGATAATCGAAGAATATTAACAAAAAGCGAAATAAAGTGTCAAAAATTAAGAAATATGTATATAATAGTTAATAAATACACCATTTCATGGTGTTTTTTCGAATAAGATTATATGTCAACTCGTGATGTGTGAAAACTATATTTTCACTCATAGCACAGTATATGGGAGAATTTGAAAAAGTAGTTTATTTTTATCAGCTGGCAATCAAGCACCACTGTGACGAAACAATTGCGTTGAAACTTTCTCAATGTGATACTAAAAAAGGACACCAATATAAATTAATATTATTATAGCATTAAAAATATACTAACCATGATACCATTATTAGTAGGTTGTATTTTAGTCAGAGACTAAATTTATTTTTTTACCTCAAGATATTTTTACCTCTCATCCAGACGCCCCGCAGTTCACACATCACTCGTTGATATAAAAATCGTATTCAGAAAAAAAACCCACACCTTGAAACAGCCTCTATAGATGAATTTTCCAAGAACAAAATATGCACATATCAATATTACTCATAAAACCCAATGCCATCAAAATGTTTAAAACGTTGTTACTATTATGCACTAGTAATCAATATGCAGCTACCACCCATTGCCACCCATGGGACAGGAGGGTCAGCTACATATGTACGGTGTGGTGTGTATGTAGGCCTATGTTTTATATATTTATAATTATATTAGTTCATTGATCATGGTATTAAACACTATGTTAAATGTTTTCCATACCAGTTGTTGTGGGTGGACCTATAGAAGAGAAGAACGATATAGATACGTCCCGCACTGCTGTAATGGTTGGAATGGGACACCAGGAAATCCAGCAAACTGCGTTGTAGGTAAGACGTGTTTATATTAATTTACAAGTAATGAATCGGACACAAAAATATATTAAAAAAAACATTTATAGGGGTGTAAAACATTTTATTAATACTATTACTATGGCATTATGCCAAATAACCTCTTACCAGTTCAAAAGTTCGAAACTTTAAAGATATTATGTACTACGTATATATCTGAATCGTGTTACATATACTAATAGAAAGAAGTAAGGGAACGCATAAATAGTAACAGCAAATATTGACGGCAACCCTCATTATACCTACAATGAAAGTAATATTTATCAGCTGTGTGTGCACTGATTTTCATGTGATTTATTTTTTCGAATCCCTTAATACAAAGACGACTCATGCCAAGACATAAGCATGAGTTGTATGCATGAGTATTAAAAGAACATTCCTGAGTTTGCTGCATTGTAAAATGTTTCCGACTAATAAAATATTTCTAGAATTAAACTTACATATTAAACATATTTTCTCGTTTAGAATATCAGTGTCTGTATATTCAATGTGTTTCTGGTCGTCTTAATATTTGTAAGAAGCCCAACTGGATTTTGTCTCAGGAATTAGGAATTAAAATAAAATTTAACCTAGTACAAATATTAGAACGATCAGAAACATGTTTAATATACATCCACTAATATTTTATGCAGACAAATATAGCTGATATGTAATTAAAATCGTTAAAAAGTCTCCGTTTGTCGATAACATAGTAAAAATTGCTGGAAAAATCAGGAATATCCCTTTAACAATACAATACAATATAATATACTGTATAATATATATATATATATATATATATATATATATATATATATATATATATATATATATATATATATATATATATATATATATATCCGCGTCATAAGCGTATTAATAGTAATTTAATGAACTGCATGGACCATCGGAAACATGACGATCAAAATACAAAATCATGCTATATGACTTCAAACAGAGAACGGTACAATGACCACTTGTTCAATAATTTGTTAATAATATGTTTTGCTAAGATATATTCTTTTTCTATTTGCATATTTCTTTAACTTCGATCTTAAAACAGGTAATATGTATTTCATTTCTTTGCATTTTGGATTTATAAATAACAAATTTGGCTGAAACTATTTTTAAAATAAAAAATACTGTCTGTTTTAATGTTTTCTTTACGATTGATGGAGAGCTGTAGGTTAAATATATGAGTACAAGACTTTAGTAGCCAGTTTTTTAAATAAAATAACTATTCCAAACATTGTGAACCTCATTACATTAAAACAAGAGGTTAATAATAGATTATTTGCTGTCGTGACATAAAGTACACGACTCGCTGTCAATATATAAACAAACGTATATTGGTAGTCAGAGTTCTGTGTAATATTCTATATTGAAACCATCTTAATTTTATATCACGTGTTGTCTGAAATCGCTTTATTTTGGACCATCTGAAATCTGAAAGAAAATGATACTTCCACTTTCATATAGCTGTTATTGGCACTTCCGCTATAATTTCGATCCTTTCGCCACAGCAAAGTTGTCTTTGAACCGGTGAATCGTCTAAAAGAATGTTTGTCTGGACCTTTTAAGTTTTCATTAAGATATGCTTCAAGTCCTGAACGCCTTTCAAATTTATGTACGACAGACATTCAAATGCCATTTGTAGAACGTAAATAGTTTGTGTACTTGAAAGTACATGTTATTCCTGCATATCTGATGATGTGGTAAAATACAAAATAATTTTAATCCTTTTACCTTTATGTCTAAATTGAAAGCAACCAATTACGAAAACAAAACCAATCCTCTGATCTGTATGTTAAGTTGTCTTACTTCTCTCCTGACGCATATATTGTCATTTACATTTATTGTTTTTCAGTTGCGAAATGCTCAGATTACTAGACATGTCTTTTTGTGCATTTTTGTGTTTGGTTCACTTGAGCCAAACGTGGATACGACCGACTAGTGAATAATGATCTTTATCAATATTCCAGCCATCTGTCGTCCAAACTGCAGAAACGGGGGAGTCTGCGATAGGCCTGGTCACTGTAAATGTCCTGCTGGTCGTGACGGATACAGATGTGATGGACGTGAGTATCTACACTAGAATACAATAAGATAAAAGGTAAACACAATATCTGAACTGCCATTTCATATTGCAAGTGACAAGATGTGTGAATACACATTAGTAAGAATGTCAAGAGATACGCTATGATATCAGCCAGCATTACTAACATCTATTATTATATCAATACTAATGTAACATAAACCCTAATCATTGGCAATAGTAATAAAAAAAAAAAAAAAAAATTACAACCGAAAGTCTAAATTTCACGAATGTCGAATGAATTCCGTGTTTTGCATGCAAGCTACCGTCAAGCCACATGGTTACATCCGGAGAAATGTTTAGGTTACCTACGTTTGGATGGATTTAAAGAAATAAATGAATACCCCCACCACCACCACCACCAAAAACAACCAACCCGTTTGGCGTCGAGTAAATATACTTAAAGGAGAGGACAATTAAGGCATTTCGCCTGGTATGCATATTAAACGATATATAATGCACATTATTGCTTAATATCAACACGTATAATCGTATAGTTAATTAATAAAACGGTCAAATGTGACGGCTATTATATATAACGGGCGCAGCCATTTTGTACCATCTCAGTGAGTACGCCCTCTGGCGAGCTGGTGGTTACGTAATACTTAACGCGTAACATCAGGAATGAGCATTAGAACTAGAGAAACACAATCTACCTGGTTTTTGCGGGATGATAAATAGTCATACATTGCAATGTTCTGTAATAATACACATCCCAGTAAGCCAGCAATAAGTATATCCAGCACTATATATATTATTTTTCAATACAAAATAAAATACCATTGTCAAAGTGGTTACACAACAAGTCGAAACAATTAACAATTGCATTAATCTACGTACTGAAATGATACACATAGTGTTTTCTTAGTTAACTTGTATATGCTGTTAGTTGCTTCTACCTGTGATTCCTGATTGGCAGGTGTGTATTTGATTGGTAACCAGACGAGCCAATTAATTGACGCTGTCTAGTCACAAAAATACATACCGGTATTGTGGTCGCCCCTAAAATTGTAATGGACATGGTTTATTACTGTAAATAGTTCTGTAAAACTATTGATTAAGTAGACTTTTCCATCTAAAACCACAGAACTGACCAATTACCTAGTTCCAAATTATCACATGGGTATCGTGGGTTGTCGTTTTTGCTCCAACGTAGCATATCAATAGGCCTAATAGTGTACATTTTTTCTTTGGATTATTAAACAGAGAAAAATACTATAACCTCATTTTGTTCCGTTAATGCAGCTTGAAATATATTTAGTTAAATAGTTTATTATATTAGTACGTCATTTATGCTGTTTTACAAGTCAGGTTGGTCAAAGAGAAGCGCCTTGTCGAAAATTACTGCTTTTGTTTACACTGTACATACAGGAGATGGTCAGGAGCTGACGTCACTTCGCCCCAAGCTATCCCCCCGGACGTCACAAAAAAGAAAAAAACAAAATGGCTGCCCCCAGTTAGCAGGAATAATCATGGTTTTTTATTAACTCTAAAATTACGCGTTTTTCATTACCTAAAGTGTCAGTATGTGTTGGTGGTCCGGGTATGCATCTTTCCAACACATAAAGCTCTTGTTTGAGTTGACCCTACCTTTAACAAAAAAGAAATACATATTGGTGAAATGCATTACAACATAATATTGTACATTATCGCAATAGAACTATTGTGAGTGCTTGGTTCTCACGTCAACACATATTGCACGTACATGCTGTGTTGGAATGCTGTTGATGAAAGTTTGTTTTGTTTAAAGACATCACTAGAGTACACTGATTTATTAATCATCGGCTAATGGTTGTAAAACATCTGGTAATTTGTGATATAATCTGAGAGAGGAAACTGCTACATTTTCACATTAGAATCAAGGGATCCTTTATATGCACATCCAACAGACAAGATAGCACATACCACGACATTTGATATACCAGTCATGGTACACTGGCTGGAACGAGAAATAGCCCAACGGGCTCACCGACAGGGATCGATCCCAAACCGACTGTGCACCACAACGAGTGCTTTACAACTAGACTGCGTCCCGCCCTGTTGTTGATGACGTCATGAGTTCACGGACAGAACAAATGCACGATCTCCAAATTTTGGGAAAGTTTAAATCGAATACATACAGAGGTTCGGTACAAATAACGTGCAAAACATTCCTTTTAACCATGCCACAGTTGAACCCAGATGACCATGACAGATATGTTGGGATGCTTCTAGCATGTATCAGTATCTGTGATGTTGTCAGTCGTTTTAATGTGACAAGAGCGACTGTACAGAGACTTGTCTATTGACTAAACGTCACTGGGTCCACCGACGACCGTCCTCGCAGTGGTAGGCCACGAGTTACTTCGACTGTGCAGGATCGGTATATCCGAACCACTACCATCCGAAAACAATTTCAACCAATCATGTCTTGTTTTAGCCACGACTGGTACATGTATATTAAATGTTGTGGCATGTACTACCCCATCTATGGGATGGTGCATATAAAAGAGCCCTTGCTTGTAATGGGAAAATGTATCAGCTATCCTCTCTTAAACTATATGTCAGAATTATCATCCAATAGCCGATGATTATAGTCTAACAGGTAGACGGCTTTAGTCTTAATTTTGGTAAGGAAGGTTTAAAAGGCTTACTTTATGTAAACCGTGGTGCCGATTCCAAAACAAATAGCCCTTATTGACCTCACTTAAGACAAATTGCCATGAACATATGGTGTTACCATTCATTATCAAATAAGCTCTGAATATATTACAGTACTATTTTGTGGTCTAGATCTTACCAAAGAATAATAATCTCATCACTGTGGCCAACATTTGGCCAACTTTTACCCATTTGTGGTTCAAAATGGTTATTTGCCATAGGAATACTAATTTCATTGTATTCATGGATAGTAGGCCTATATAAACGCTAACGAAAAATCTCATTTATAAATCCAAATTACAAATTGGCATTTTATTGCTATCAGCGATCAATAAATATACAAAATAACTTACAAAATAACAAAATCTTATATTTTAAGGTAAAACATCAAATCACGTGATGGTGATGATGATCAATCAGCCTATCAATAGTACCACTGTGCACGTGCTGAACAAATCGAATAAACCGTTTCAATTTCTGCAAATTGTGGAATTAAAATCACGATGGAATTAGCAAAATCTGCAAAAAAAAAATTTTTTTTAACAAACATGAATTTAGAAGATCATATTAATAACAAAATACCATTACACCAGCCATTGTATTGTGAAAGAACAAATAAAACATTCAACATTTATTTCACAAAGTGTACTAATAATGTTTGTCACGGATTTGAACGTAGCACCAATGCTCCGATGTCTCTTCTAATAAAGATCACTAACTGAATCTGGCCATGATAGCGTGCGGCTAAAATCACTTATGTTTTAATATGTACTTTATTAGTGTTGTTCTGTGTACTCATTGTGCATTATTTGGGCTAAAATTGAATTTTGCTCAACATGAAACGCTATTTTGTCTTTTCTGTCTACATTTGGCTTCATAAATTAGATTTTAATGACATATTACATGCTAATGATATCAAGTACAATTGCATTACTATTCCAATGGAAATAACTAGGCCTGGCCAATGTGTGGCTAAATGTTATCAAACGTTTGGCCACATTGTTATTCTTTGGCTAGATCTTGTCACAAAATAGTATTGAAAAATATTCACAAGCATATACTAGATACAGTATTAGACCGTCCTTATAAAAAAAATAATAAACAACAAAAAAACAAAAACAACAACAACTGAATTTGACCATCTTTGGTCAAAATGGCAATTTTGTCTTACGTGGATCAGTAAGACTGCTTTTTTTTTCTTCTTCTTCTTTTTTTTTTAATCAGCACCCCGTTTTACATAAAGTAGGCTTGTCAAACCGACTTTACCAAAAATTCTGATTAAAGTAATCTGCCTCTTGGAGTATCAATCTGCTCTAGTGATGTCAAAACCGTTAACTTTTTAACTTTATTTTTCAGTGACTTGTTCACATCTGACTGCGTGTTACCCTGGCATGTGTGAACGAAACCCGGGTGGAACCTCCACCACCTGTATCTGTGAGGGTGGATTTTGGGGAGGCAGGTGTATCAACAGTGAGTTCGATCATTTATTTATTTTCATGCATTTAGGGCGGCATTTAGCTCAGTTGGTAGAGTGCTTGAGTCGTAGGTGAACCAGTTCTATGATTGGGTCTTTTCCATACCAACCACGACTGGTACATTATTATTATTATTATTATTATACAAGTACGTGATATTTTTCAGATCATATACTTTCAGAATTTGATAACTTTGCAAATTAGATGTAAATTAATCGAGGTTGCGGCACTACGTTTATTGACATTGGCGATACCGACAAACTCCCCCTCTCTCTCTCTCTCTCTCTCTCTCTCTCTCTCTCTCTCTCTCTCTCTCTCTCTCTCTCTCTCTCTCTCTCTCTCTCTCTCATATGATATTTTATGATATTATATTATATTTACATTATATTATATTTTCGAAATTGTACACTCTTCGTATATAATACCCGTACCCTATCCCCCATTTGGGTGTACGTACTTTATGAATAACCCCTATTAATTACATTTTGGAAAATAACTACCCCACATATTATTATTATTATTATTATTATTATCATGTTAATCATCATTACAGTGCAGGATAAATTAGCTCCTGCTATCAACGCTATCAGGGCGAGAATGTCATTCTGGATGAGAGGCATAGCTAATCCGATGGAGAAATATGCCCTCTTCGTGGACTCAACCAATCAAACAGAGACTGATTTTATCTGGACAAACCGGGCTATGTTCAACTGGATCAACGTGACAGCTGTCAGTCAGTACGTGGGTGAAGATCCGCCTCCTAAACCAGTTTGGATAAGACAGGCACAGTTCGGCATCGTTGAAGCAGAAGTCAACATTTTACTGATTAAAGAGTCCTTCCTAGGTACCAGTTCCTTTTTTTTTTAAATTGTTTATTTCATGAATTGCCACATTTACAGATCACACACTATATGCATGTCGTGTGGCTATATAGCATTATTAATAATTGCATTGACATACTACAATAATAATTATACATATGAAAAACAAAAACATATACATATATACATTATGTAACATATATTAATATATTTATTTAATATACACACCAATAAGTTATAGACAGTTCAATGGTGTTCTACATTGGACAATTCATGAATATGAGCAAAACAAAAATTATAACAGTGGGATAGAAAAGGAGGAGAGGAAGGATAAAGAGGAGGAACGAATAGTTTTTATTCTAATGATGGGTGTTTCGAAGGTGAAATGTAAGTTTGCTAGTACTTGTCGTATTTGACGGTGTACAATGAGTTGAATACAAAAGGAGAACAAAACTGCCATTAAATGACTACAGATGTAAATTATCCCCATTTACTAGTGAACTGGTCTTCTTTTCCACACAATATGAATGTTTCAATATATCTGTGATACTTTGATATATACTCTTCAAAAAAAGAAACGCAAAAGGGTACAAATGGGTTATAACTCCGATTTTATGTTTCCTACCGGTTCATGCTTTGTGAATATAAGGTCATTGCATGTCCCAAACACATTCCCACGGTTACATTCGATAAAACGCAGCTACTGTACAATAAAGTTCCAAAATGTGAATATTCGCAAAAACGCAGCCACGTGCAAACCATGTCACCACTGCACGTGCGTTGTCTGCACGTGCAACATGAACACCGACAGTATAAAAGTGCAGGGTGTTCGCTTGCCTGGCCTCTGTATCTGGCCGACAGTTGACAATCCAGGACATGCCACGTCTCAGTGAACCGCAGAGAAACAATGCCATCGGCCGACTAGACGCAGGCGAATCCAGAACGGCCGTTGCCAGGGCATTCCATGTGTCCCCAAGCACCATCTCCAGACTGTGGGACCGTTACCAGCAACATGGATCAACACGTGACCTCCCTAGATCCGGTCGACCACGGGTCACTACCCCCGGGCAGGACCGCTATATCCGGGTACGCCACCTTCGGGAACGATTGACTACTGCCACCTCCACAGCCGCAGCAATACCAGGTTTGCGCAGGATATCCGACCAGACCGTACGGAACCGCCTACGTGAGGTAGGAATTCGTGCCAGACGTCCAGTTCGAGGTGTCATCTTAACACCACAACACCGTCGACTCC
Organism: Gigantopelta aegis; assembly: GCF_016097555.1. Lineage (NCBI taxonomy): Eukaryota > Metazoa > Mollusca > Gastropoda > Neomphalida > Peltospiridae > Gigantopelta > Gigantopelta aegis. The sequence goes on along the minus strand of NC_054708.1, from coordinate 5,433,086 downwards.
GACTGCAGTGGTGCCAGATTCATCGACAATGGCCTCAACTGCGATGGAGACAGGTGTGGTTCAGTGACGAGTCCCGATTTCTGCTCCGACGTCATGATGGAAGATGTCGCGTGTATAGGCGTCGTGGTGAACGTTATGCGGCAAACTGCGTGCAGGAAGTGGACAGATTCGGCGGGGGTAGTGTCATGGTGTGGGCAGCCATCTCACACACTGGCAGAACTGACCTGGTCCACGTGCAGGGCAACCTGAATGCACAGGGCTACATTGACCAGATCCTCCGGCCACACATCGTTCCAGTTATGGCCAACGCCAACGCAGTGTTCCAACATGACAACGCCAGACCTCACACAGCACGTCTCACAACGGCTTTCCTACAGAACAACAACATTAATGTCCTTCCTTGGCCATCGATATCACCGGATTTGAACCCAATTGAGCATCTATGGGACGAGTTGGACCGACGCCTCCGACAGCGACAACCACAGCCCCAGACCTTGCCCGAGCTGGCAGCAGCCTTGCAGGCCGAGTGGGCCACCATCCCCCGGGACGTCATCCGTACTCTGGTTGCTTCAATGGGCAGGCGGTGCCAGGCAGTTGTCAACACACGCGGAGGCCACACCCGGTATTGACTCCAGATGACCTTGACCTTGGTGGTGTGTCCTATCACTTACTCACAATGGACTAGAGTGAATTGTGAACAATCCTGCAACATTTGGTAATTATCGGACTCACCATTCAATAATTAAATCAATTCTCCAAATGTTACAACAATGTGGTTTTGCGTTTCTTCTTTTGAAGAGTATATTTACAACTTCAATAAACTTTAACTATATACAAGTATAAATGTACAGTTTCTCTATTAAAAATGAATGGTGTAATAATATTAAGTGTGGACCTCCAAATAGTATCACTGGCGTAGCCAGGATTTTATATTGGTGCGTGTGTGTGGGAGGAGGGGGGGGGGGGGGAGAAGCCACTCTGTGTACTTATGTATGTATGCATGCATGCTTTTATAAAACGTAATAGCTTTTTTAAAAAGGTTTGATTCGGGGCATGGTCCTGTGCCTCTCTCCCCCCCCCCCCCCCCCCCTTCGCTACGACACTGAATAGTTCATACAAATTGAAGGTAGTACCTGTTTAAATAGAACACGTGAATACAAATATGTACACAAAAAGTAAAATTAGCAAACAATATTGTGGGTGGACTTCATCAATCAAGTTATTTATAGTCCAGTCAATTTACTGAAAAAATAGGCAAACTTAAAAAATAATTGCAAACGAAATTATGTTGATTGTGATGAATACAGGAGTGATTGCAGAATAACGTATGAAAAATATAGAAAGATCGAAGTAGGGGAACATTCTTAAAGTTGGCTTTGAATAGTGGCTATATGGGAGATATGAAGTCCAGCACTGGCTTTTGAATTGATGGATTAACAAAAAGTATTTTTGAAATAGTGATATACACATGAAACTTGACATTAACATTCTCATTGGGTATCTCTTCAAACATAATTCATGGGCTGCTTAAAATTTCAAAATGGCGTCTATTTTACCAGATGGTCGCCACGTTTTACTACAAAATTCCATTTTCAATATAATAATTGATAGAATTGTCTGATTTTAATCATTTTTAAATTTAAATAATTTTTGTAAATTTAAAAGTATTTTTACTAATATCCTGAAGTGAATTCTGCTATTTGAAATACAAACGTACCTCACTTGTATCAAAATCTGAATGACAAAATGGTATCGCATAGACAAAATTATATGTCTGTACAAGGCAGAGACAAAAAACGCTAAATTGCAAAAGGAATTATTTTGATTGCAACGACTGCATGAGTTATTGCATCAAATACATGATACATGCGCATTAGGCGGTCAAGAATTGACTTCATGAAAGATCTTATACCGAAAACATTTATTACGTATCCAGATTTAAAAGGGGCAGAAATTTCAACTGGTGGGTCTTTAAAATGGGATTTCGGGTCCAAGCCTTGTCAAAGAATATTTTATAAATATATTGCACCATTTTGACAACAACTTAATGGTATTTGATTACCAAAATTGATTGTACATAGTCTATTCAGAGTTTCAGACCCTAGCAACACAATTGTCATCAAGATTGATTTAGGGATTACTAACTGTAATATTAGTACTGAACTTGTGTTAACGTAACATTGTATTATCTGACATTTAAGATCTAATTTTGTATTATTTGACATTTCAGATCTAATTTTGTATCATTTAAGATAAGGGTTAGTCAAAGTAGTATATTCATATTTAAATTTACGAATCTGTTTGGTGTTTTCGTTTGAATTAAATTTGAATTGATGTTTAATATGTCATATCGTTCAATGTATTTTCAGACCAAAACAAGATATTTGTCAGCCAAAATGACACTTTGAAGTGTAACCGGACCTTTACATCTTTGAATATTGGTCCACGATCACCTGCCCCGGATGTAGTAAACTGCAGTATCAGTCTTCCAAATTTCGACAGGCAGCTGGAAAATGGAGACAAGTAACACTATTCTTCTTGTTTTCCATTTTATCATAATCTTATTATAATTCTATTTATATTCTTTATATTCATGAATAAAGTACGTATTCATAAAATCTGGGATCTTTTATCTTCTACCTCCATGAACATCTTTTGATCATTACGACCCTTCCCCATGTACAGACGTACATCGATCTTCCGTGCAGAAAAGTACATTGGATATGTTTAGGGTCTTGGCTTGCATATATTTTACATCCATTAATTTTGAGACATTCAAGAAATAACAGAAGTTAAATTTATTTAAATGTTTTAAACAAACTTGGCGTATGATTGGGATTCAAAAGTCTATATCCTAGAGAACATAACTAGCTTTGTTTTATAACATACTGACGTATGTACGCGGCTGTTAGCAAACCCATGTATGCCCAAACAACTTTTCCCCTCTTGGGGTAAGCACTATATTAAACATAATTATAAAAATATCCCCTGTTAATATGAAACACTATTTGTGTTAGAATTGCAGGGGCGGATTCAGGATTTTTAAAAGGGTGTGGCTCACAAATTATAAAAAGGCAGCTTTGAGAAGGCAAAAGATCCGAGGTTCCCAAGGAAGCGAGATATCTAGGGTGTTTGGGGACATAAACTACCACCACTACACCACCAACCACTACTACTACTACCACCACTACCACAGCCACCCTCTAGGAACATTTTGAAAGGCATTTTTGAGACAATATAGTGTTGTTTTGCTACCGTTCTGTCTGGAAAAAATTTGTGTAATAATTTGTGAATTTTACCAATTATATAATATAATTTAGTAAAACAGTGAATGCAAGTTAGAAAATTCACTTGTATCGATTATGACACCACCGCTGGGATTGTGAACGCGTAGGACAGCTTCCATGAAAGTTTCATCACAATTGAAGAGGGAAATAAGTTTCAGATAACCATTTAGCAAGCTACCTTCATACTCATGATAACGTGATGTAATGAATTTAATATTGTTAATAAAAGGCAACTAACACCATATAACGTCAAAATATTTATTTTTACATTTACAAATGTCATCTTAATTTGGTGACAGGTATATCTTAGTTATGACAGGCACACATTTTGATTAGCATGGCTCACATAATTATTTCCAGGGTTGTAGGACTTAAATGATAAGGGTGCCAAGTACCCGGGACTGTATTTACCAAACAATTTGAATTTTGGCTTACATTTTTTAAACTGACTTAAGTTACCAAGACAAAAACTTAATTTGGTATTTATCAAATGACTTGGGATAAAACGTTCAAACTAAGTCGTTAAAAAACAACGGTGTTAACATAATCACGTGATTACTACTAGCCGAGGATTCCATAGGAATTATTTTTCTTTTAATTAGATGATTTAAATAATTCTTATTAAATTAACAAAACCACATTTTAAAAATTAAATGTTTTAATTCCATAATGTTCTAAAACACATATCAGAGGTCCTAACTTTTCACTCACCAACGTTCCTATTTCCAGCAGGTCATATTTTATTTCTTAGCAAGACATATTTCTAATTTTTAAAAATAATAGGTCATATTTTACTTCCTAATGTCAAGCCCTGCCTTTGTCAGATTTGAGATTAAACTTCAATGAACAAATTATAATGTTCTTTTACTGTCATATAGTAATAAACGGTATAGTATTAGACTTATGTGGTGTTTAAATTACAGACTGTGGTTGAACGAGATTTTGACTTTTGTAAAATAATAATCTGGAATACTATTCAACAAGTATTAGCTCGAAAATGCCCCCCCCCCCCCCCCAAAAAAAAAAAAAAGAAGAAGAAGAAGGTTTTAAAAAATAAAAAGTTGTCCCTTCCTACCTACAGTACCCTAGAGATATTCGGGCAAAATGTGTTAACCCGACACTTTTTAACATGTATTTCCATCATTCAATCAACAAAATTAGTTCTAATCCATGAAAACATGCGTAGTGATCAATTTGCACCCGTATATAGTTGTTTGGCGGTAATGTTAATATGAATAAATATTGCTATCTGGATTCGGGTATGTTTGCTTAATTCGGGCAAAACGCAGCCTGGCCCCCTACACAAATGGGAGCCCATACGCCTATGAGGGCACCAAGACCACTTTTTGTAAAATTTTCAAACCTGTAGGCCTATCATGCTTTTTTTTTTCCTTTGTCATAAACGAAAGCATGTCATTATAAGACTGCAGTCTTTAACAGACGTTTATTGTTTTGAATCCGGTGGTAACCGATCAACTTCCACTACATCCCATTTTCGTACAGTTCACACATCATAAAGAAAATGCTTATTTTTGCTTATTTAGTAAATAACTACATACCAGGCGCTTTGTTGTTAGTCCGCCACGACATGGTGACTAATTGTTGTGTGAAGGGGTGGATCTAATTATACAGTCGTGCTAAAAAAAGAAGAAGATTTTTTTCAAAAGGGCATCTTGTCTGAAGGAAGGGGGGGGGGGGGGGTCAAACACCCCGAACACCCCTATCCTGTATCCGCTACTGAATTGTCACGAAAATAGAGAATACTACACGAGAACCGTTCGACACGAGTTATCTTATGAGAGGTTTTGAAATGTATCAAACGAGCACACGCGAGTTAGATAATTTTTAAAACATGAGTTGTAAGATAAATCGTTTCTATCGGCCACAAGTTTATCATTCTATTTCTCACCCCCTTAAATAGTCATTTTGCATACATTTTAACGGGAAGATACTAAACAAATAGCCTCAAAATTCGGTTGAAATTGTATAAGTTAATGACATCACAGACATAAATGACGTATAAAATGACGTCACCCGTTTATAGTTACTCGGGACACGGGTCATACATCCTTACAAATGCATGTTTGATATAGTTTAATATTACTAAACAATAGGTTGACGTCATCCGTTCATGGTTACTGGGGATACTTGGGACATGACTTCGGAACAACGAAGCACTTGCTTCAGAAGTCATCTCCTGAATTCAACCGATTAAGTTGTGTTTTCTGGTTCCAACCAGTGCACCACAACTGGTCAAAGACCGTGGTATGTGCTTTCCTGTCGGGGGGGAGGGGGGGAGTGCATGCAAAAGTTCCCTTGCTGCATTAGGAAACCAAATGTCTGACATCCAATGATCCTTTAATCAGTGTGTTCTAGTGGTGTCATTAAACAAAACACACGTTGTTTTAATGCACATTAGGAGTAAGAAGAGGTTTAGTTTTTATAAACTATGTTACTCATATAACTTGAATAGAAGGTTTTGCTTGTAGGGTGTATACTACCAAATCAAATCCCATAGACGACAACAGTAACATATGTGGCTAAAACTCCTACCTGCAGTGTATCAATCGACAAAAACACCAAGGATATAAATAAACTATGCTAATGGAAATTAAAGACAATAACCCATATTGGAACATATTATATTTAATATATTTTAAGTTCAGGTTGCCTAGATATATTACGATATCTAAGAGCAGTTGTATATGGCAAGTCAAATACCATGTACAAAGAAATTATTCAAATGTTTACAGTATGAATTATTGGCCAAAACCAACATTTGATTCAAACTCCATTCAGTGATTATTGTCAAGGTCATTGTGAAGTTGCATGGTCGAGTGACAGCTAATACATCAATCAGTATAGTTTAATTAAATCAAATGACAAAATCATAATAATTTTATTATGCACTGAATATGTGCTATATGGTGTATATTACCAACTCAAATCCCATAGACGACAATAGTAACATATGTGGCTAAACTCCTACCTGCAGTGTATCAATCGACATAAACACCATATATATAAATACTACCACCCTCTCCCTTAAAGTGATTAAGAAAAAATAGGGGTCAATCTACTCATTTCAGAGATAACAGGTAGCGGGTATGACTACCCGAGTTAGGTACAAAATGTGAATAGTTGTTGTTACAGGTACCCCATACATGTTTCAAGCACAAGGATACTTGACACAGTAGTACTATACTACTTTCTGACATATTTTCCAGGGTATTCCACCTGTTAGAGATTGGAATCTCTGGATTGATGTTATGTCTGTCGTCTCCCTGCGGGGAACTCAGAACTTCCGCTTTTCTTTTAATAGGGGTGTTTCCCTCAAGTAGACTACGGTTCGAAGTGTTTAAATTATTATGATTTGTTTTGTGTTTAGATAACCGAACCGATCTTTTTGTGTGAGGTGTATCTGGTTTCCTCTCGGTTGTAGTTACAGTATTGTCTAACAACACAGTGGGTTTGAATATTTTATTTCCTATAAGGCTGGTTGCATCTTGCGTGCTTACCTCTGTGTAGCTTCCATTCAAAATGGCTGCGTTGGCTTCTGTGGTTGGCTTGGGAAAATTCGCGCTATGTTGGTTGTTATACCCGGGTATAACCTCTTTATTATCAGTTTGTTTCTCGGGGCTAACGCTTGTTCCGGGTTTGACCAAACCACCGGCGCTCGTTATATTGTCAACTATAGGGGGTTGGAATGGGACACTGGCTTCATTGGAGCCGGCGGACTCAACTAATTTGTCTAAATTACCTGACTCATCAAGGGAGATATTGATAACAAATACCAGGTGGTCCTGATAGCTAGCTGCTGTTGTTGTATTACCTAACTTACCCCTGTCTTCCGTCATCGTGTTGGTTGTTGATTTAGACCCCCGGGTAAATGAAATAAGACAACACAAAATATACGAGCGACTCGCACCTATTTAGACATGCGTTAGGTTGACAAGTATAGGGTGTATACTACCAAATCAAATCCCACAGACGACAATAGTAACATATGCGGCTAAAACTCCTACCTGCAACGTATCAACCGACATAAACGCCACGGATATAAATACTACCACCCCTTACACTTAAAGTGAATCAGAAAAAAAATGGGGGTCAAGCTGCTCGTTTCTGAGATAACGGGTAGCGTCTATGACTACCCTAGTTTCGCACAAAATTCGAGTACTTTTTTTTACAGGTACCCCATACATGTTTCAAGCACAAGGCTACTTGACACATTGGTACTAGATGAAATAAAATTGCACATTTATTTTACCCAGATGAAACTATTATTTTTTACAACCAACACACTCACATTTATAACCAATCACAGGACTTGTGGTGTTCACTTCTCTATCAAAAGTTGGGTGCACTCGAACCTTGACCCAGCCGGAAGTTATTTGGTTTAGTACTACCTGTTAATAAAAACGTGTAAGGAAAAGGTCACAGTTATTTAATATCAGGGTTTGACACATCCACTAGCCCTTGGTCCTGGCTAGTGAATGTTTGTTCTGGGGTAGTGGATATTATCAACTGTATCACTGTATTAGATAGGGCACTAGCCAAAGCTCATGTGGGGGCTAGTGATTTTCTTTAAACATTTGTCAAAAAATGTGTTTATATATATATATATATATATATATATATATATATATATATATATATATATATAAATAAATAAATATATATATATATATATATACACACATTATTTGTGTAACTCTCGTAAGAGGAAAATGTAATACTTCTAAATGTCTTGGACTGCAGAATAAAACGCATTCATTTCCTGAATTTGTCACATTCCGCGCATACATGTTTGTTAGAAGCACGTTGCACAGCACGTGTAGGGGTCACCTGATATTAAGGAGCACGCCAGGTATTGGCGTACACAATACGCGCTACCAGGTTCACACACATCCACTGTACGCAACAAGCGGTACCAGGTTCACACACATCCACTGTACGCATCACGCGGTAGAAGGTTCACACACATCCACTGTACGCAACACGCGGTACCAGGTTGACATACATCCACTGTATGCAACACGCAGTACCAGGTTCACATACAGTAACAGGTAATTATGTTTCAGGTCATCTAAACATTTTTTGGGGAGAATGCCATTCGGATTCCCTTGCATAATTCGTGGCTTTCATGTTACCTTCCACTTCATAATTATAGAATTGTTCTGTCACCTCTTCAAGTGTATTTCTAACTTAAGATAGTAGACGATATTGCTTTGTCGAGAAAACAAATGAGATTGTTGACACTTTATTCCTTTGTATATCGAATTAATAATAATAATAATAATAATAATAATAATAATAAATATAACTGCAAGCGCTAATGACGGAGATTCTCAAGCTAGAATAGCTGTACATTACTCAGATATATTTATAGATTAATGAATTATAGCAATAATTAACACCCACCCACCCACATACACGTACACACTGTCACCTATTACTCATAGTTATATGTTAGTTAATCACAGCAATAATCCCCCACCACCGCAGTCGACATACATACACACACACTGTTACCTATTATTCAGGCATATTTATATGTTATTTAATTACAGCAATAATTACTCACCCCAACCCACATACACGCATATACTATCACCTAACCAACTACCAAATTTTAGCCAAATCGGCCCAGAACTTCATTTACAAACAACAATAATACTTTTAAAAACCCCAGTTAAGACCAGTTACAGCTATTGGTGGCTGACCTCTAACTGACATCTTATTACAGCTCTCGGAATCACGCATGCAGAATGTATTGTGGTTAGGCTATTTCATTAAATGTCATGCCATATTAACAAATAGCGTTGCACATATTTCACACGTTAATAAAGCAGTAAATGATTAATCCTAAGATACATTTTTTTTCTTTCTGTCACCTCCATAGATTTAATGATATAAACTGCAAAAATATGCGTAGTTCTCATTTACAAAATCTATCTGAAAAATTTTTTAAATAAAAAAATGTAAATCGACAGTTGATAACGCTCTAAAGAGTAGATTTCATCAGTGAAAACAATATTGTTGTAACTTCTCGACATACACCGAGTTTCGTGGTTTACAAATGAAAAACAACCGCCTGAAATGGGACGAACTTATCATTAGATCTCCCAATTCCCCCGGAAGCAAGCAGCAGATTAATTCAATATTTTTTTACACTTGTATGTAGATGGACAGTAGAAATTAAATCTAGAATATTTTGGTTTTTACCTATAAATTTAATAGAAACTGACATACAATCCGACATTCACGATAGACCAATACACAAAACCTATACTCACCATTTTTTAATACAATCAATTTCCCTGGTGGGCCTAACTACCTACAAAATATCATATTATATGGGCCCGCAACGTTTCTTACAAAATGACAAAACAGACGGCACAAAAAATAGTTTTAATACACACAAAAAATAAAAAATAAAACCCCCCAAAAAACAAAAAAAATCGATTAAGGCCAATACACATAACCTATACACATATTTTTTTAATACAATCAATCCCCCCGAAGTACCCAACTACCTACCAAATTTCAGCTAAATTGTCCCAGAACCATTCTCACAAGATGACACAACAGAGGCGAAAAATTAATTAAAGCAGTCGGGTCTGTGCGCTCGCACGTACGTCACACATCTCTCTCTCTCTCTCTCTCTCTCTCTCTCTCTCTCTCTCTCTCTCTCTCTCTCTCTCTCTCTCTCTCTCTCCGACCCATGGATAGCACTTAAAGCAGTCAGGGCTATGCACTCGCACGTCACAGACCCTCTCTCCCTGCTTCCCTCAACCCCCTCTCTCCTTCCCTCTACCCTTCTCTCTTTCCCATGTGTATATTATAGACTTGTATCATATTTCACATGATAATAAAGCAGTCACTTATCAGTCGTATCAAATAAATTTTATTTCTTTTACCTTTAGAGATTTAAAGATATATACTGAACAAATATGTGTGTTTTTCATTTGCAAAATCTATGTAAAAAATTTCAAAAATTAAAAAATGTAAATCTACAGTTTATTACGCTCTAAAGAGTAGATTACAACAGTGAAAATAAAATTGGTGTAATTTCAAAACTTCTCGACTTACACTTATTTTGGGGTTTAAAAATGAAAAAAAGTGCCTGAAAAGGATCTCACTTTACATTAGAAATCCCAATTCCCCCGCATGCAAGCAGAGGATAAATATAATATTTCGACACTTGTATGTAGATACCAGTAGGAATTAAATCTAGAATTTCAAGAGTTTTTAACTGTAAATGTCATAGAAACTGACATACAATACGAAATTCGCGATACAAGATAATACACATAGCCTGTAAACATATTTAAAAAAAAATACAATGAATTCCCCTGGTTGGCGTAACTACCTACTAAATTCCAGTTATATGGGTCTTTCTTACAAAATGACAAAACAGACGTCTGAAGAATTCCTTTACAGATGGCTCAACACTACTAATAATCCCACTAATCCCATTACAGTAATAATTACACACACACACACACACACCCAACAAAACAACAAAAAAACTACAACAAAAAACAAAACAAACAAAAACAAACCCACATACATGCACCCATTGTCACTTATTATCAGACTTACTTATATTATCTAATTATATGAATAATTAACCCCCAACCCACATACAGGCACACACTGTCACCTAACCAACTACCAGCTTTCAGCCAAATCGTCCCAGAACGTAATTTACAAACAACAATAATACTTTTTAAAAAACCTACACATAAAACCCTATACAAATAACATTGCACTTGTTTCATATTTTACATGTTAATAAAGCAATAAATGATTAATCATAGATTTCAATATATAAACAGTGCAAAAATGTGTATCTTTCATTTGAAGAATCTATCTGAAATATTTTTTAAAAATACAAAAATGTAAATCGACAGTGTATTGCGCTATAACGAGTAGATTATGACAGCGAAAACAATATTTGTGTAAGTTGAAAATGTCTCGAGTTACACTGATTTTTGTGTTTTAGACATGAAACAAATTGCCTGAAAAAGGCTGGGGTCAACATTAGAAACCCCTATTTCTCCAAAAGTAGGCATCAGATTAATTTTTAAACTTTTTTGTAAATAGGCAGTAGAAATTAAATCTGCATTATCAAGATATTTCACTTGTCAGATTCACAGAAACTGCTCTACAAACAGAAATTATACATCATTCACGATAAAGGCTAATACACATCACTTATACAGACATTTGTGAAATACAATCAATCTCCCGAAATACCCAACTATCTACCAAATTTCAACTAAATCGGTCCAGAACGTTTCTTTAAAAATGACACAACAGAGTCGACAAAAATAATAATAACAATAATAAGTGTGATGGAGATGATGTTGATAAAGATTTACTTGCATGTACTAAAATTAGTTAAAATCAATTCTAAGAAAACGTTCTATTTAGCTTAGTGCATTTACTAAAATACCAGTGACACTGTTTTCAGACTGACTGTGACCTACAGAACTAAGAGTGGTGGATATCGTGATGTGGTGTATGCTGATAGTCCTAATAGACTATACACCACAAACACTTTTGGAGAATCCCCATGGAGTGAGAAGGTAGTTGAGTTTCGCTTTGATACGGCCAAACCAGAACACTGTAAACTACAAACTCCGTCCTGTGGAAACAACATATTTAGCGTGGATAATGACATCCATGTTTCAGAAGTAAGTGCAAACAGACCCATAAGATGGACTTCATGTAACAAATTGATAAATCACTAGAATTGAACTGGCATTACATAAATACAAATCCATCCCTAAACACTAGGTGATAATGTTCAATCATGGATTCAAGCCTTAGCTGTGGGATAATGGACCCCTGTGAACATAGCAAGTTTGGGCCATGCGTGCTAAACATTTCTAAGAGCCAGAAATAAGAAAAAATAATAAGAAAAACATCCCTTGATTTCTGACTTCTCATAGCCTTTGAGCTTTTATACGACTGCTGTGATAATGCGTATATTTATTTCTTGTAGACTCCAATTATTTTGAACTGGAATGGCTGGACTGACTCTTTGTCTGGAATGTTCCGTTACGCATGGGAAGTTTTCAAACTGGTGCCAGACATTAGCGGTAGACTGCACGAGCAATATCCACTGAAACCTTTGAAGATAGAGGAAGTGATGCACGCAAATCTTAGTAGCGTGACGCCTTCTTACCAAACGACAGATGTTGGGATGTATTCGTTCATCCTAGAAGCATCAGATTTGGCAAACAACTCTGTCTTTATCAGACGCTTATGTCTGTATGACCCATCATCTGAAATCACACTCGATTCTGAGGCGATGAAAATAGCTTCAGGTACAGGATTCGGCGAAGATGTCTGGACTTCTGATATAACCAGTTCACTGGTCGTTAGCTGGGAGAATCATTTCGTTAACAAGATTCACGAAGACAACAAACTTCTTAACCCTGTGAAAGCGTATCCACAGCAACTGGAAGATGGCCTGAAGAAAATTACGAACGATGACAACGATGGCACAAGGACAGTGAAAGCCATCGACAACAGCCGCGGCATCGTCAAGTTCGAGGTTGCCCATGAGGTGGACAGTAGAGGAGGGCAAGGACAACACGAGCCGACGACTGGATGGAGAACTTTAAATTCTTCTACTCTGATCACAACTGTCAGTCCTAATTATGCAAGTCGAGGAGACACCGTCACTATATGGGTTCGAGCTACGGACATCACAGGTCGAAATAAAACTGACAAGATCCGGGTTCACTATGATGATTCACCACCAAGCGCTTTGAATGAAATTAAGTTTAGAAGAAATGTTCCAACCATTCACAGGTTTGGATCGAAGTAAGTACATGCCTTAATAGATGGACAAAAGAATATTTGAATGGCCAAGCATAGCACTGAACGAAATATGTATGCACATAAATAGAACTGGTCTATATAGCTGTGCACACTACGATTAAAACTAAAAGAGTGATTATATGGCATAACGATCATTACCCAAATGTATTAGCAGATACCCACAACATATTATTTTATCTAATCTGTGACAAGTCAGTGGAGATAGAAATCAGAATAAAATTAAAGATGTACATGTATCAAAGTGTGTAGTACGTTCGGGCACACTTCCATGTGACCAGGCTTTATTAAACAGTGTCCTAATTTATATATAGTTGTTCGCAATAACGCCTAGCTGCAAGAAAGTGAAATAGAAATTACCATACACTGACACCTATGCGTCTTTAATTTTTTCCATGACACAAATTTCGGCAAACTAGCAGAAAATAGCCGAATATCAAGTGATATGAAGTGATGGAAATATGTTGTTTGTTGATGTTTTTTTCAATTGTTTAAATAACATTGTAGCAAGTAGAACCAAAAGGTAATTAAAATAAACTAATAGCAGGAAAAAAACCCAGAAAACAAAAACTAGCCACGACCACGCTAGGCTGCTACTGATCCGCTGACTGAATCCAGACCGTGAGCTAGATATGTACAGTGATAGTGGAAAAAAATATTGTTATATAGATTCCAGAAATGTCATCATGCTGGACGACTTGATGTGCACGACCAATAAAGATTTTCTCATCACCGATTTGTTCACAGAAACATCTCGGTGATTGCCATCAATGGGAACCTGTATCATAGCAAAGACTAGCCCGAGTGCTCTGCCATTCGAGAGCTAGATGGACATTTGGATGGTTATGGTCGCTCTCGCAGCCAGAGATAACTCTATAACAAAAACACGGAATTGCTGCCTACCACAATGTTCTGGTTAAATATGTAGGTGCAGAGGGGTTTCTTCCTGTTGCGTGCGTATTAGTGATTAATATGTCAAATTGTTGTTACCAACGAATTAAAACATTATCAATGTAATGGCATTTAACGTCAAACATAGAGTTATTGTTGTATTATAGTCCGTCCTATCCTCCTATGGAAATGTATGGGGTTTTTTTGTAAATAATTTCGGTTTGATTTCACGTAAGAAGAAAAGTAAAAGTCTTTTGCATATAATAAAAAGTACCATTTATGTAGTATAGACTGGTATAGTCTTGCTATATTTTTGTTGTTCCCTTTGTAATGAAATTAATCAAATAGAGTTATGTCGTATTAAGACTACACCAGTTCATAAAACCAAAATGGCAACCATAACGCTGTAAGCGTTGCTTTCTTACTATGGTATGTATTACAATTTTATTTATTTACGAACATTATATTCTTTCAAGTGCACACAAAAAAATGGTAATTTTTTGTTATTTTCAAAATACTTTTACTTATTTTCTTACCAAACCGAAATCATTTACAAACAATAACATTTCCAGAGATGGATGTGACGGACTATAGCTCTCGAACAGTAGATCATTCTTGCTAAGTAAAAACTAGACACAGCGGAGCATCTGCCATTACCTGCCACTGTTTCAACAATTTCATCGAAAAGCATCACGTCCTGACGTTGGCTCGGCAGATATATTCAGAAAACTCTCATCATATCATTCAACAGTTTGAAGAAGCTACCCACTATCACTACAAACAGTTCATGGTGGACTTGAAACCGACAACACCCTAACATGGCGCCTTCGTACCAGTGGATTAGAAGTGGTGCCCTGCGTGGCTGAAATTGAATGGAATAAAAGAACACACATAACGATGGATGTTTCAGAAGATGGGCAGCCATCGTCAGAGAAACAGCTCTGGAATTATATGCAAACAATGCAACTGAATGCATTAAAGGCAAAGCTGCCTATGAAAATACACTACGAAGAAGGTGGTGAGGTAAAGTCCTATACATTCTTCCAATACCTATGGCCTGGTCTCTGAACACGGGGATGACTTGCGGAGACACCAGTGTTTTAGAACGGGTGAGGAGGGAAAAGGACAGCTGCCATTCGATCTGGATAATGAAGGTATACGTCTGATGAATGAGCGTGAATATGACATATATTGTGACTATTTAGAAAGAAGAAAAAACGCTATCAACAATATACTTCATATATGGTAGTAGAAATGCACCGTTTGTCATGATATTACATTAAATAAGACAACAGCAACATCTCGAAAGACATACTAAAATATTTGTAATCAAATGAAATTTTTATCTCTCTCTATACAAAGAACATGGCACATTTTAAGCGTAAAGAAGGGTATTTATATATGATAGTGAATAAAGGAATTTTATACATAGACACACCAAAGTTTCTTGGAAATTAATATCCGTTAATACTTTTCAGAAAGATGATAGTAAGACATCTGCTGTTTATACTTTGTCAAAGCACATGAAAAATCGAATTTCAAAACATTTCAATCTCATACCCACCTAGTAGGTCCTTTTGATTTTATTACATACCCTCGAATTATACTGAAATAATGCTTGTAGGATTCTGCTTGAAAATATTTTGCGACATACGTGGCTACCATTGGTGAGCTGCTCCTAAATAAAAAATAAAAAAATGTATTTTTTTTAAAAACTGCCCACTTGGGAAACGAACACAATACCTATCAGATTGTAGTCCCATCATTTAACCAGTACGCCACATATCTAAGGCAACTGCTACTGCAATTTAAACCGTATGTGCACGTCAAAGTAAGGCGATGTTGAAAGGTCACACAATTTTGTTACTTTATTTTGTACGATATTTATATTAAATGTATTGGCCTTCCTTAATACACGTTATTTTCATTGCATGAAAACATTTGTTCTTTATTTAACAAAGTCATATTTGGTTGGGACGCATTTTAATCATGCAGCGTTTCCAGTTTTCAGACTCGTCTACAATGCGGGACGAGCATACCGTTTAGTACAAGCACGTCGTCTTTGTGAAACTTCTCAAAGATTAGCTATTCAAATATTTTATTTAAAACAATCAATAATACATGTGAGAACAGTATATCAAATTAAAGGATGTAAACACAAGTTAGGTAGCCATTCAGCATCCAGTGCGCTATAACTGTTTAAATTAAACAACCATATATGCAACAAACAAAGAAATAACACGTACGCGCATGATCAAAGCAAATATGAAGCAGATAAACTATGTAAAGTACACATTAAAGAGGAAGTGTGAAAATCTAATGACACTATCCATGAAGGTCTAGACCAGCCTAAGGCGGTCTAGCCTAGGGTGGATGTTGTACACGAACCCTTCCTTACGGAGGATCCTTCCTTATGGCAAGGTCAAGCTAGAAGAATACACAAGTTCAAGGTCACGAAGCGTAGGTCATGCTACTATGAAAGTGCCATTACTACTGATGGACATGTGTGATCCGTTCACTCCAGTGAAACAAATTCACGAAAGTTAGCATGGTGCAAATGATAATCCCGATTTACTATGTTTATTAAATGAAATCATTGTCAGTAACTGTTGTAATATTTATTGTAGGGTTACCTTGACCGTGGAGGACGTGGATAGTGGTATTCATAGCATCAACATGACAGTTGTACGAACGAAATCATCTGCTCATTTATTCACTCATTCATTCAGAATCCCCACTGTACCAGTAAGTAACCAGATAATTTCTCTGCAGCCAGAAAAATATTTCATTTATATCTCGCCTTGTTACCACTTGAAACAAAATACAGTGATCAGACCAAGAAACAGTTTTGGTTTTCAAAGCACATAGTATAAACGTACACAAGCCACTTATAAATAGACCTACATCCCTCTGTTATTGTTATTAGTCATGCCAAACATGACAATATCTTTTCTGAAGTTTATTTCAGTCTGCTTTAGTTCTTTCCATCGGTTACAAAGATTGACTCGAACTATTACTATTGTAACTATGTACGTTGCTAGCAATATTTGGTGAATCATTTAAAATATCACCAACGACGCAATTAAGAGTTTTGGGGACGTTGGATTCCTACTCATGCTGCCGAATTTATTTCCGTAATACCAGCATGTTTCTCTTTACCAGTTGGTTTACTTGTAGAACGTATTCCTGCCGCGCTAGTTTGGCTCACATTCCGTTCGTCGTTGCCCAAAATGGGCCCTGCGTTGTCAGTGTAAATATCCTCAGTCCGTTGTGCTTTTTTTTGGACTTGCCTTTCTTTCTCGTCCCAACTGGCTCTTTACGCACGTTGCCTCCCTTCTTCTTAGCCTTTGGCATCGTATTTTATCAATCTTAAATATGTTCTGGTTATTATTTACAATATTAAATATTTTCAAACTTGCCGTTGTCCTCAACTTTTTGAAAATCACTTTGCGCAAAAGAGCAATTGTGCCTAGAGGGGTATTATAATTGTTCGATTAAAACAAGGGGAGAGTAATCAAATTTTGTGTCTTACGCGACAAAGTGCCTATGGCTCAGTAGCTCAAGCATGTCGCCAAATTATATATATAATATATACTAAAGTGGGTGAACCGCAAACTGCTAGCAATATTTAAAACTCTGATCTATAACGTATAAACAAATGGGCCAAAAAGTGGTTTGTTAAATTTAGTCTCTCTTGGTTAATCCCACTGTATCTTGATAATGAGGAAATTGTAGATGCAAATTTCCATAAACATATGGGAGTGTTTTTTCAACAGTCTGGTGAATGTCAACTTCACGTGCAAACTGTTATTGATAAAACGTATAAAAATGACTAGTTGTCTCCCCTCCCTTAAATATAGGCTATTTAGGAAATCAGTAGCTTGAAAATATTCGGACAATTTAATTGTGGTGTTGTTCGTGGAACGTCTCATCAGTCATTATATAAACAAACTGGCTTCTTACCTTTATCAGAGAAGAAAGGTATGATTCCAGCTTATTTGTCCGAACAATTGTCTAAAACATTCTCGATACCGGCTGCATGATGTCATCTCACTTACACGGATATAGAAGTCGAACAAAATTGTTTTGTGATTCCTTCTTCCCAAAAGGAGTTAAATTATGGAACAAACTACCAATGAATCAGAAAGTTGCTTTAAAAAACATTTAAATGCAAGCAAAAGTAAAATTCCATCATATTTCTACACGTGTGACAGACGGTCTAAAATATTACACTATCGTCTTCGCCTAAGTATTAGAGACCTAAATGAATAGAAATATAAACGTTTTATCTCAGACAATCCACTCTGTGCCTGTGGCCATCCTATTGAGAATTCTGAATATTTCTATGACAGACAACGTAGATAATTTCCATCTGCCTATTTCAATCTAAATTACAAAACAAATTTCGACGATCATGAAAATGCTGAAATGCATAGGCGTACGAGCTCCCATTTTTGTAGGGGGTGGGGGCAGGCTGTCTTTTGCCCGAATTAACCGAAAATGCCCGAATCTGTATAATAACATTTATTCATATTAGCATTACTACTAAACAGCTATATAGGGTTGCAAACGAATCACTTCGCATGTGCATGGAAATATATGGTGAAAAGGTCTCAAGTTAGAGGCAGTTGGTCGCCTGACCCCTGCCTAGTACGCTTAGCTGAAATGTTTAACATGATTTAACAGTTTATAGTTTAAAGCATACGCTTTGACAATTTTCTTATCAATCTCTCTCTCTCTCTCTCTCTCTCTCTCTCTCTCTCTCTCTCTCTCTCTCTCTCTCTCTCTCTCTCTCTCTCTCTCTCTCTCTCTCTCAAACACATTTAAGCGCGCACCATTTATCTAAGGATATATAAAGTTTAGACATTTCAAATTATCTGTTTAAAGGCTCCTGCAAAATTTAATCTGTAAAATTGAGATTAAAACTGGCGAAATAGTTTCAAATTTGCGGTCCGAGTCACATCTAAAATGAAACTGGCTGCTAATTTGAAGTTCCAAATTAGTGTCGAGCTTCAGTTTAGCTGTTAACAAGTGACCAATTCTATTATGCAGTTAATCTTTAATTTATGTGCATTCGCTGGATTACCCGGTCTGTTATAATCTTGCATTATGGGAAAATTTTCTGGGACCAAGATAAAAAGTTCGGGTATTTATTTTGCGCACACATATAAACCATACATTGATTCATTCATTCCTTCTACCATTTGTAATTGCAGAAATCAGAATGTCAGGATACATTACAAGACGATTGTTTTTGCTCGAGAGACCAACCAGACATGTGTCAAAAGAAAACGCAAGTTCTAGATATCGACAACTGCTGGCTTATGGTTCCAAAACATGGACTCAAAACCGAGAAAATTGAATTGAAGTTTCAGATATTTAATAATGCGCTTCTCAGTACGACTCGTACAGTCACCGTAAGTATTTTTTAAACAGGTTTAGTAAAATGAAAACAACTGCTATTCATAGATTTGCATATGCATCAGAAATGTAAACAAAATTCCCCTAAGGCAATGGGGTGTTCTGTGGGTTGGCAGGACAGCGGCGTCTGATGGGCGAATACCCCTCAAGAGAAACCTGGCTACATTATAACTTAGCAGGACAGCGGCGTCTGATGGGCGAATACCCCTCAAGGGAAACCTGGCTACATTATAACTTAGCAGGACAGCGGCGTCTGATGGGCGAATACCCCTCAAGAGAAACCTGGCTACATTATAACTTAGCAGGACAGCGGCGTCTGATGGGCGAATACCCCTCAAGGAAAACCTGGCTACATTATAACTTAGCAGGACAGCGGCGTCTGATGGGCGAATACCCCTCAAGAGAAACCTGGCTACATTATAACTTAGCAGGACATTGTGTATGAAGTTGATCTATCACATGTCTAACATCATAAGAATCCAAAATAAATGGCGTAACATTATGTTTACTGAATGCAACTGGTGTTATTATTCTTGTTCACAGTCAATTTGGTAAAAGTGATGTCTACACCTTATAGTAATGGGGAATTGTTTTTATGAGCAATCTGTCAAATCATAATGATTATTATTAACAAATTAATAAAAACAATTTCAATGCATAATATATATAGATCACCATGAATGACGTGCAGTAGGCTGGTTTAGTTAAGTGACTGAACATAAAAAATAAATCTGCTATAAAATATTTTTCAGATTATTGACTTGATGACGCTGAACGGAACAGAAGCCTGTGAGTATTAACAAAAAATAGTTAAAATAATAGATAAATTAAACACTTTGAATTGTTTAACAAAATAAACAAAATTCACTAAAATATAAAACAAAAATCATCCACAACTTGCGTATTATATAAAGAAAATATTCCTAGCTGAAACATGTACATTACTGCATACGTCTGTTTACTTAATATATGTGGCCGCGTGAAAGTTATTATTGTGATTTAGCATCTTACTCAACATATTTACCATTGATATAAACACTGCAACACCTCAACCCTAAACTAAGTCAGAAACACACTGTTTGTTACGTCGCTAGTTTCAGATATAACGGAAAGTGTCTGTGGCTACCACAGTTTCGCAAAGACACTGTTACCCTAATTTTTGTAGTACAATGCACATGTTTCAGACACAAATGTACCTGGTAAAGGTATACTATTTCGAATTACATTACACAATTTTACTGACAAGACGAAACAACAGCTTCGAACTTTGACTCGGCGGGGTGCTATCTTTTACACTGCTACCATAACAGAGCATGAGTATGTACACAATATCATGACATACTTTAATTTATATATAGCAGCGAAAATGTATAACGGTTGGCCTTTATTATGACTTTGTGAGTAATAAAAATCCGTCATTACAATTTAATTGATTACGTAACTATTCAATAAGGATACATTCACAATACTCTGATTTCAGTCCTGGGTCCTATGCATATTCGTAATGAAAGTGTTACCACGACTGGAGTTAGAATCACTTGGGATCACTCCCCCGCATGCCACGAACGGACAGAAATGTGGATCAACTACAGGAACACAGATGGCAAGTTGATAAAGAAGAAGCTACATAAAGATGCAGTGTCTGAAGATATGATAGGACTAAAACCCGGTACCAAGTACACCATACAACTGATATCTCAATATGGAGATATAATGAGTGAACCTCTCAACATTACTTTAACGACACGTATGTATTATATCGTTGAAAAGGAATAACCAAAATAAATCACTTTGGTGGTGGAGTTGTTTTACATATTACATAGGAAGTCCAGAGTTCAATCTCTTTTTAAAAAAAAGACTATGTCATATTATGTAGAATATTTCATGGGAGTGGCAGTCCTTTCTCTTACTGGCAACATGATGTATTGTCCAGTAAAGGATCTGCTTGGAAATGGTTGTCCTCCAATAGACGATGAACTAGATAGAGATTCATAAAATCAACAACTATCTTGCAAAATGTCCATTGGACTCTGCATTGTGCATATATATGGTCTTGATCACGGATAACGGTTTTGTCATTCAGATTTAATGGCTTGCATAAATGGTACCAATATTAGATTAACTAATTCGTTGAATATTATATTATATTATTGGTTGTTTGTGTTTGTGTTTGTTTCGTTTTCTTTTTCTTTTTTGCAATAAGAATACTAAATATAAGAAAGAATGTTTTAGGAGTATTGTTCACCTGTTTGTTATTTATCAACTTTCAGAATCTCTTCCTGAATCTGGTGGACTGAGTGGCGGAGCGGTGGCTGGTATTGTTATTGGTAAGTTAAACATTATTGACTGTTTCGCGTTTTAGTGGACACCAGTATCTAAATTTTCAAATTAAAAATCACATTTCTATTGGTAATGCATCAAAGCAAATGTCAGCTTAATGGAATCCAAATAGTTCTGCTTTAATAAAAGTAGGTTATCCGCTTCTGACTCAACTTCAAAAGGAAATAGCCATTTTAGCCTGACCCATGCATAATATTAGGATAATATTTCTATTTATTTAATTTAGATCTGATTGTTTTTCATTTTGTCTTGTGCAGGCTGTCCATTCAAAACAACCAACAAAACAAAAACAAGTAAAATCATTGTAACATCTATATCTATAGAAGCTACATAAAAATGTCAAACAAATCAAGTATACAACATACATGTAGATAAAAATAGGACAACGCACACGCAAAATACATCACAGAAATTATGCAGTATTGTTGCTCTATTTGAATGCAAAATGAAACATCCTTGGTTACCCAAGTTTTAACAAATATCGTCATGCTAATTTTTATAGTATCCTCTACATCTCTGAAGCAAAACAGTACCTTGTATGTACAATATATCACAGAAATTAGGTTTCGAATTAAATTATATAACATTAACTATTTGACCAATGATAAATATTATTTGAGCTTCTATTTGGTGGATCACAAAGGTTAATCATCCGAGTACAACAAGGGAGATGTGTGCCACGGGTGTTTATACACACACACCCTATATGCCATATTTTAATTCCACCAATATTAGATCACATTTTCCACATACACAAAATAACCCCAAAGTGCCCACACTTAAAAACAAGACACACACACACATGCATACGCGCACGCACAATTATTTTACGTTTTCCACTTAACTATGTTTTTGTTAGGACAGGACAGGACTGTTATCAAAAGACACTTACAACTCTGTAGTTTTATCTTCTATTTCAGGACTCTTGATTCTAATTATTCTTGTTGTGCTGCTCATTGGGTTCCTGCTGTGGCGAACCGGACGATTTCCAAGACGCAGTCAGAACAAATATAAAGAGTCGGCTTCTGTGTCCATCCACAACTCTGTGTCACAAACCAAGGTGAAGAACGCGGCACCGTCATCCAGCTCCGTGGCTGTGGCTGTGAGTACTCCTCGTTTACAGCTAGTAAGATAAAACATAGATAGTGACTTGAGAATTACAAGGTTCTATCTGCAAGTTTTCCGAAAATGAGTTATCTATCCTATTTGATAGAAAATAAAATTATCTACATAGTAAACAGTTCTAGAATATGGTATTTTAAGACACTGTTGTTATATTAAAACTATTGCAAAAACCTCACTGTGACTCAGATATGGCAGCTCCCAACTTCAAATGGCGATTTTTCAAAATGAGGTTTTGTGCACATAGAACATTGTAATTCTCCACCCACAATACGATATTTTACTTACCAGAGATATGTAAAGTTACACATCGTTTGTTGTCATGCCTTAAAATAGTATATCTACCTTAGAAATATATCATACTTCGGCTAGGATAAGCTTTCTGAAGGCAGATTTACACTGCTTGGGCTTCATTTCATTTCAACAGAATGAATGAATGGGTGTTTAAAAATGCATTGGCTGTTGGGTGTCACACCAGGGTGTATGCAAAGATTAAGTGATGAATAGAACAGAATAAAATAGAATACATGTTCATTTCAAAAGAGCATGAGAGATATGTTTGGGATGGGTATACCAAAAGGCTAGTTTGTATATGAATATTCTGCACCTCTCTGCTTCACAAAAAGGAACAACAAAACAAAAACCCAATAAAGTGAATTTACAAACGTTCACGATGAACTAAGAAACTTCATGACTTTCATTATATGTTTGACAGGGAAATAAAACTGACATTTGGAAAGTGTTAATGTTTGACCATAAAATATTAAATTTTCAGCTTGACATTTCTTTTTCCATTTTGAATACCCAATTTGCTGGTTATATATCTTCTGTATGAGAAGGGAAGTATAATATTAATAATAATAATAATAATAATAATAATAAAACAAAAATAAAACGAAAGGGAAAAAAGACTACCACATGGAGTCTAAGGAATGTACAACTTCTTCAACATTCTGAAAAGCAGTGAAAGGCCACATTTAGTATGATCTAGAACGTGACACATGTCCACTCTAAATAGCCTTCTTCTATATTATTTTGCTAGTTCACATACTTACTGGTGTGTTTGTTTCCTATCCTGAACATGTTAGTGTCTTACTAATTATGTGTGGAATCGGTTGAATTATTACCATAAGTAAGATATATTGCATTGATAAATTTTACATTATCACCCGTCATACAGGCCACGTATATTAAATAACAATCACACTGGTTATGACTTGTGTTTATGGAAGTCAATCACCAACCAGAGAATACAATCGACCAAGTGTCAAAATAGCCATATGAGAGGTCCATTAATAGCCATAGTTTAAAGTGTGCTGAGATGTTGGTAAACATATTCTATCATTTCTTTCCATTTTTCACAGTTGGAAATCCTAACTGGCCTTTGTTTGACACACAAAGCATATGGTGTATCTATGATCGGGTTAAACGTCTTTAGGATGCATTGCAAATTACATTCCAGATGGTCTAGCTTTCATTAGTGATCTCCCCTTTCCCCTGAGAAGTCTAATCGCAGTCAAGGGGAAGTTATAGATATAATCAACTTTAATTTTATATATTTTAAAATATTAATGAGCACAAAATGTGCAGCTAATATTTTTAGTCTGGGAAAGGTGTGTGTGTGTGTGGGGGGGGGGGGGGGGGTATTATACTATTTATTTTATTTTATGTAATACAACTGTAAGTATATAGTTTTTATTTCAAATACTGTTGTCTGTTCTGCAGAACAATGCCTATTCGCCTGATGACGAAATATACCTATACGGAAGCATGAGTTTTGATTCGATGCAACCTTGGTATGTTCAACATAACAATTTGACGTTGGTGAAACTCATCCACACAGGACGGTTTGCTAAAATCTACACAGCCACGTGGAAAGGCGCCCCTAAACAAGAGAGCGAAGTCATTGCAAAACTGATCAAAGGTTTGTATTGAAGACACACACACACACACACACACACACACACACACACACACAACAAACACCGTTTGTTATTTTCACAGATTTCTCTCTGACTTGCAGTGGTGTACTTTGATATTATTTGATTTGATATAATATGATTTGTTTTTACCGGCCTCGATGCCGCAGTGGTTAAGCCATCGGACTCCAACCCAGAGTGAGTTCTTAAGGACTCAATGGGTCACTACACTCTCTTGTCTCTCACTAACCACTAACCAACTAACAACTAACCCACAGCCCAGATAGCTGAGGTGTGTGTGTGTCCAGGACAGCGTGCTTGAACCTTAATAAGCACGAACATAAGTTGAAATGAAAATGAAATGATATTATTGTATTGCGGTTTATTTCAAGTTACGAAAAATCAAATCAGTTTGTCTGCTTGGTTTCAGACGATCACACAGAAGATGACGTCCTAACGATGATGGCAAAGATCAACTTTGCGGCTACAAAGGTTGGAGAGCATCCAAACATTTTGCGTTTCCTCGGAGCTGTTGTGGACAATGATGAGTGTATGTAACTCTTGATATACAATCATTTCGAGATCACTGAGAAACACTTAGAATTTTCTACTATCCCAACCAATACTCCATCATTGGTTCTGGTATATGGTGTTCTGTCTGTCTTACTCGCACGCACGAGTGTGTGTGTGTGTGTGTGTGTGTGTTTGTGTGTGTGTCCTGTCTACCTCGTGTGTTGCTTTATATTTATATTACACACTTATTTATATTAACTAATGTCAGTGGATAGTTTGTGGTCATTTAATGAGCTCAGTTAGTGTCTCACAAACTAGACAAAAGCCACTTCCTTCCATGGCATTAATGATGCTTTATGATATATTATATTTTTGATCTTGTATATCCTTCATGATTTTTTGTTCAATTCTGTATACATAATTATCATGGTTTAGATGAAAACAATGGATTTGACAATTATTGTCTCCGCAAATGGCGGGTGCCACCTGACGTGCAGGATATGCTCACCTTTTGAAAAACCTCATGTGAACAATACCATTGTTTGTACAGTGATTCGTTAGTGCCAGACAATTCAACAGTTTAAATTTTCAGTTAATTGTCTTGTGCAGGTTTAGGAAATGTTTTATTTAAAGACGCACGCAACATATTGTGCAGGTTTAGATTTTCCAATCCACTTTTTAGGAGTGGCAGACCTCTAAGACACGAGTTAAATGTTTAAAAGTTAAAGTTTGTTTTGTTTAAAGACAGCACTGAAGCACATTGAGTTTTTAATCAATTAGCTATTGGATGTCAAACATTTGGTGATTTTTGTTATATAGTTTAAAAAAGGAAACCCGCTACATTTCTTTATTTTTATTTGTAGCAAGGGATATTTTATATGCACCATCCCAAAAACAGGATAGCATATGCCACGGCCTTTGATATGCCAGTCTTGATGTATGCGCTAGAACGAGAATTAGCCCAATGAGCTCACAGAAGGGGATCGATCCCAGAGCGACCGCGCATCAGGCGATCGTCCTAGAGACGAAGTATGAAAGGTGTATTGTCCTAGGAAGTGGCAGTTCTTATGAAGGGAAACACCTGATAGTGACTCATGTGGACCAGTCATGATAGGTCAAAACTTAATTTCCACTTGAGGACAGATTCGATTTTGAAAATGGATTTAATGCTAATAATTTTGTCGTTCAGATTGTGTATACCTGTTGACACTTAAAGGGACCTTCCCGAGTTTGGTGCCATTTTTAAGTTGTATCGACTAATAGAGACTTTTTAACGATTGTAATTACATATCAAATATATTTTTCTGCATAATATATTAGTGGCTGTATATTAAACGTGTTTCTGACCGTTCTAATATTTGTACTAGGTTAAATTTCATTTTATTTCCTAAATTTTTTTTTTTTCATACGTACGAAATTATTTGAAGACAAAATCCAGCTTGGGCTTCTTACAAATATTAAGACGACCAGAAACACACTGAATATACAGACATTGATATTCTAAACAAGAAAATATATTTAATCTGTAAGTTTAATCGTAGAAATATTTTAGTTTTTGGAAACATCTTACAATGCAGCAAACTCAGGAATGTCCCTTTAAGTGAAAAGTGTACATTATCCATGTTACAGTGGGACCCATAATGGTTTTGGAATACTGCGAGACTGGACAGCTTGACAAATGGCTGACGAGCCAGCAAGGCAAGACAACGGATGACACCATCGAGAAGATGCAAAGGATTGCCATGGAGATCGCCCAGGCCATGGCGTACTTGAAGTCACGAGGGGTAAGACATAAGTTTAATATAAGATTAATAATGTATTGATACAAAGGATTGCCATTGAGATCAGCCAGGTCATGTCATATCTGACGTCACAATGGGTAAAACATAGGTTTAATAATGTATTGATACAGAGGATTGCCAATGAGATCGCTCAGGCCATGGCGTATCTGATGTCACGAGGGGTGAAATATAAGTTTAATAATGTATTGATACAGAGGATTGCCAATGAGATCGCTCAGGCCATGGCGTATCTGACGTCACGAGGGGTAAAACATAAGTTTAATAATGTATTGATACAGAGGATTGCCAATGAGATAGCTCAGGCCATGGCGTATCTGACTTCATGAGGGGTAAAATATAAGTTTAATATACGATTAATAACGTATTAATTCAGAGGATTGCCAATGAGATCGCTCAGGCCATGGCGTATCTGACATCACGAGGGGTAAAATATAAGTTTAATATAAGATTAATAATGTGTAGATACAGAGGATTGCCAACTAGATTGGCCAGGTCATGGCGTATCTGACTATCAATAAATACAGATGTTGGTTGCTTGGGCGAACCTGACCTCATGAGAAGTAAGTTCAGTTTAATACTAACGATATATTACAGATGTTTAGTATAGCCATGGAGATGTCCCAGGGCATGGCGTATCTGACCTCATGAGGTGGTTGCTGTTAATACAGATTACCAACACATAATAAAAATGGAAAACAGTGGAAGATAAAGGATTATTGGATAACGTCATTAATAAAATATAACCATAGTTTAACACCCAATAGCCGATGTATTTTTCGTGCTGGGGTGTTGTTAACCATCTATTTTATTCCATTCTATTCTATTATATTCTATTCTACTCTATTCTATTCTTAAAGATATATGTGGTCTAACTACTGACACCGTACGGGTCAGAATATATTCGGACTGGAATTTCATTGTTTTCATTTTAAAGAAGACAACAACATAATGATATGTCTGTTCTACGTCAGATACACACTGTACTTTTGTGTCACATTCCTATAGGGTGTATACTACCAAATCAAATCCCATAGACGACAGTAGTAACATATGTGGCTAAAACTCCTACCTGCAACGTATCAATCGACATAGACGCCACGGATATAAATACTACCACCCCTCACCCTTAAAGTGAATCACAAAAAAGTGGGTGTCAAGCTGCTCATTTCTGAGATAACGAGTAGCGTCTATGACTACCCTAGTTCCGCACAAAATTTGAGTACTTTTTTTTACAGGTACCCCATACATGTTCCAAGCACAAGGCTACTTGACACAGTGGTACTAGATGCAGGGCCGTACCCTGACCAAAATCCATGGGGGGGGGGGGGGGGGGCACTAAATTTTATAAATAATTTTTAACATACTATAAAGATTAAACATTTCTATGCTATTACTGGAGATATATATTAAAAAAAAAAAAAGGACAAGATTCTCAGGGGGGCAGCTGAGGGTACCCGGAGGGTACGACCCTGCTAGATGAAATAAAATTGCATACTTTTTTAGCCCAGATGAAACTAATTTTTTTTATAACCAACACACTCACATTTATAACCAATCACAGGACTTGTGGTGTTCACTTCTCTATCAAAAGTTGGGTGCACCTCCAACTTTGACCCAGCCCGAAGTTATTTGGTTTAGTACTACCTATAGCATCCTTAAATTCATTAGAGATACTTTATTGTCCATCTGCGATTGTCGTATAACTTAACTCACAACGAAATAAGTTAAGATGTATATTTTGACAATTACAGATTGTCCACAAAAAGCTTGCAGCAAGAAATGTTCTTCTGACTTTTGTTCTTCAAGCGAAGGTCACAGGGTTTGGACCTCAACGTGGAGACAACAACGAAGAGGACGAGAACTCCAAAGGGGTAAATTAACGTTCCACACGCAGACATGCACACACACACACACACACACACACACACACACACACACACACACACTGTATATATATATATATATATATATATATATATATATATATATATATATATATATATATATATATGTATATATATATATATATAGTAGCGTCCATGCAATGTAATACAACTTAGTGTCACTATAATACATCATAATATAAAAGGTGTACATACTGATTTTGTTCCTATACAAAACAACCATTTCCGTAAATCTGAGAGGAGGAATGAAAGACAACAGTGAGTTTACAATTCTCAATAAGCAGTCACACCTCGTTACAACGTCAATCGTTACAACGACATTTACATCATCCAATCACAGTTTGTCGGGAACAAATGTTTATACGTCAATGTTATTCTGTTCATTACACCGGAATACACGCCTTCCAATACCGACAGAGTAAAATTAAGAACACACGTGCATCCGACGCCTGAACAGCAACAGCAGTGCCGCAACGGATTCAATTTTCCACCTGTAATAACTACTCGCCAACAAAGGCAGCAGTACACACCACACACTTGCAGCTACTTGTCATCCTTGATCTCTTCGTAAGCCGACAAAGTATACAACATTTCAGAGTTATCTTTGTCTGCTAAATCGGGAGTCGTGTATTGTAATTTTGGTAACTAAGCAACGCGCGATTTAAAAACATGTGCTGGACAGAAGCAAGTGCTAACCACACAATTTTAAAACAAATAAATGACTACAGACAGTGAATGTTTTATTGATTAATAGACTTTAATAGTGCTCTTTTAAAATGTAATTAATTACATATATTTGGGTTATTTATATATATATATATATATATATATATATATATATATATATATATAAAGTAAAGTTTGTTTTATTTAACGACGCCGCTAGAGCACATTGATTTTTTATCTTATCATCGGCTATTGGACGTCAAACATATGGTCATTCTGACACTGTTTTTAGAGGAAACCCGCTGTCGCCACATAGGCTACTCTTTTTACGACAGGCAGCAAGGGATCTTTTATTTGCGCTTCCCACAGGCAGGATAGCACAAACCATGGCCTTTGTTGAACCAGTTATGGATCACTGGTCGGTGCAAGTGGTTTACACCTACCCATTGAGTCTTGCGGAGCACTCACTCAGGGTTTGGAGTCGGTATCTCGATTAAAAATCCCATGCCTCGACTGGGATCCGAACCCAGTACCTACCAACCTATAGACCGATGGCCTGCCACGACGCCACCGAGGCCGGTATATATATATATATATAATTGCAATATATTCTTCTATTTAAAAACCCTCCAGTCTTCTGTTATACATATGATATTGTACTAATTATTGGGAAGTATATGTACTTTCTAAAAACGTTATTACAAGAGAGATAACTCGTGTTGAACCTTATAGTGTTTTGTTTATCAATTATGTGACACGCACGAGATGTGCACATACTTTAATAGACATTTCGAAACAACGCTCGGTAGTAGGGGCGGTACAGCACTTCTAGGGAGGGGTATGACATTTAAAAAGGCTACCAACAGTATTAAATGTTCACTTACAAACGACTAAGATATTAGAAACTAAATGTCATTGTATTCATTTGCTAAACACTGTCTGTTGGCCAAATTTACGAAACCTGTTACGGATCTCCTAGGGGAGTGGGTCCCTAAAACATCTGTTCGACTCTACCTTGTGCAGATACACGATTTTGATCACGGAATAGTTTTGACATAGTTGCTTAATCATCGTCAATGTATGTAGTTGCATGCAGTTCAGACTAAAACAGGCTTTGTTTATTCAGCCCTATATATTTTCAGGGGCTGTGCGCAGCCGCATTAGCCTCCCCTTGGATTAATATGTAAAAACGAAAGTCATATAATCCACAGTTCCCCTTTCTCTATCACAGTTAATTTATTAACTGATTTTACAAATCTTTCATAAACACTTATGTTTTAGGATCGCATTCCCATCAAATGGACTGCCCCGGAATGTCTTCAGACCATGAAGGATGCCAATGAAAAGAGTGACGTATGGTCTTATGGCGTCGTTCTTTGGGAAATATTCAGCTTGGGTGAGTCTTTTGTTACCCTCACTGGCACATGAAGTTATATAGTTATATGTGTACATAAGTGGTGTTAACACTTGTTCATATCTTACGTGTTTTCAATGACGCCGTTTTAGTGCAGTATCTGTTGGTTATATTTTGCTACGTTAAAGTCATTGAACAAGCAGGCACGGATTCAGGCGGGGGGGCCCAAGGGGTCAGGAGCCCCCATATTTTTTGTCAACAATATATATTACAGAATTAAAAAAAGCAAACTTATCCCATCCACCCATCAAGGACCTTTAAATTATATTTTAATAAACAACAATGGGTTTTGGCCCCCGCTAATAAAAACTCCTGGATCCGCCCCTGGTTCTGGTTTCCGAGGTACGTACCTCTTCCTCGCGTAACTTGTGCTACTACAAACACCAGCGCCTCGTTCCTCCAAACGAATTTGGCACTACTACCATCGTAAATACCTACCATCGCGGCCGTAACATTTTTCTACGATCGCCAGCCTGTTTCACGACGCAGCGTAGTTTATTGGAGGCACGGCGGAGCAGAGTAGGGGTGTGTATTAGGGGTGCTTTATCCAGCCCTAATAATTCTGAATAAAAAAATATTCATAGTAAATCTTAAGGCAGTGATTAATTATAATTGTAGAATGCTGGAAATTGCATTTGAGAACATCTATTTTTCAAGTTTTACGGGGGAGCTTACCCCCCAACTCCCTATAAACTTTGCTTTGCGCCTTTGATATCAGTTAGCCCCCCCCCCCCCCCCCCCCCCCCCACCCCCCCCCCCCCCCCCCCCCCCCCCCCCCCCCCCCCCCCCCCGCCAAAGTCTACTTGCTTCCCTCATGCCTGTACTGTTGTAAATTATGACGTAATGATATGAGGCAGTTATAAGCCACTAACGTAGACGTCAAATAAGAGTTACATAATGATTTTCAAGGAAGGGTACGAACTAACTCATTTCTGTAAAACATTAAAGTAATAGACACATAATACCTTTGTTAAACTCGTCTTTTTGCAAAAAACTAGCTCAAGCAATACAACCTTCACACAAATAATGGGAGATAACTCGTGTCTTATACATTCGGCAATTATCACAAATAAACTGGCAAAGATACTTCGAGCATATTCAATACCAACGAATGTCCTGAATAGTCCTTATCCAACGTTGTTTTTGTGTTGTTTTTTGTTTTTTGTTTGGTATTTTTTTGTTTTGCACAAACTTTTTAATGGTTAGAGTGGTACTTACGATTACCGAAAGGTTGCTTTGCGGAACGGATAGAATGCATACTTGCGCCAGCAGGAAACCTCACCGTTAGACACTATAATTAAAGTAATCCACATTTCATTAGAAACACACTGCACAAATTATTCAGTGGAAAAGTGTAATATAAAAGTAAAAAAGTTGTGATAACCAAAAACATTTTGCACTGCCTAAAACGTTGGGGTTTGTTTTGTTTTTGTTTTTGTTTGGGTTTTTTAACTATTTATATTTATATAAAGCCTATTTGACCATTCCACAGGACAAACTCCCTATTCGAACATTCGAAGT
>NC_054708.1:5380362-5400228 GCF_016097555.1 Gigantopelta aegis | reverse complement strand
AAAGAATCCTCAAAATGACACTTACTTCATTATCCTTGACTAATTTTCGATATTCGGTCTTGATCGAGGAATACAGTTTTGTCGTTCAGATTTATAAAAACAAAACCCACATAATTCCTACCTATTGTAAATATAATGCTTGTTTTAGTTTAGTTTTTATTAAATACGCTGACCCATTTTTGGAGTACTTAATTTTTTGTTTCATATAAGAAAAATTCTGAGCCACAACAAAGAGCAGAACGACCACAATCACGTTGGATTTGCAAACATTCATCACTTAAATGAACAATTGTAACATGTAAACTAAACGTAAAACAGTAATGGCCAATGTACTTACCCTCGTTTGACACCTAATAGCCAATATCTATCTTTGTGCTGGAGTGCCCTTAAACATTCATTCATTCATTCAGTGATGGTCAACATATTTTACAGTACCAGGTAACTAGGGTCAGCGGTTTTGAATTGTTATAGAGATTGAACTTTATTGTGTATAATTATGTTTGTAAATAGATCATTTTTGTTTACATACAACATGTAATCGGATTATATATGCAATCAGATTATTATTTTTATATAAACATGTGCGTTACGTGTAGTTATATCATATATATTGGCAGTGTTAGTGAATTGGAAGTGTAATAATATCAGACGATGATAGGATTTGATTCAAATGGATCGTTCAATAATCATGGATATGTCAGTCTGTCTACAAGACTTAAGCCTGATTTTAAGTTTTTAACTAAGATATATATTACTTGTCTTAAATATAAATATGTATTTTTTACAACATTTTGTGGGCTCCTCAGTTCTACATACATTGTATACTGTTTTCAAGTGGACCCACATCTCAATCAACCACTGGAAAACAGCATACAATGTATGACGTAGACCAACTTCTCAATCAACCACTGAAAAACAGCATACAATGTATGACGTAGACCAACTTCTTAATCAACCACTGAAAAACAGCTTACAATGTATGACGTAGACCGACTTCTCAATCAACCACTGAAAAACAGGTTACAATGTATGACGTAGACCAACTTCTCAATCAACAACTGAAAAAACAGCTTACAATGTATGACGTAGACCGACTTCTCAATCAACAACTGAAAAACAGCTTACAATGTATGACGTATACCGACTTCTTAATCTACCACTGGACAACAACATACAATGTATGATGTAGACCCATTTTTCAATCAACCACTGGAAAACAGCTTACAATGTATGCCGTAGACCGACTTCTTAATCTACCACTAGAAAACAGCTAGACCGACTTCTTAATCCCACTTCTAAACCACTTACAATGTAAAACAGCAGCTTACGATGTATGACGTAGACCCACTTCTCAATCAACCACTACCATAAAACACCAGAAATCAGCTTACAATGTATGACGTAGACCCACTTCTCAATCAACTCCAAAAACAGCTTACAATGTATGATGTAGACCCACTTCTCAATCAACCCAGAAAACAGCTTACAATGTATGACGTAGACCCACTTCTCAGAAATGACGTAGACCCAGCAACTTACAATGTATGACGTAGACCCACAGCTCTCAATCAAACCACCAGAAAACAGCTTACAATGTATGACGTAGACCCACTTCTCAATCAACCACCAGAAAACAGAAAACAGCTTACAATGTATGACGTAGACCCACTTCTCAATCAACCACACAGAAAACAGCTTACAATGTATGACGTAGACCCACTTCTCAAACAACCACCAGAAAACAGCTTACAATGTATGACGTAGACCCACTTCTCAATCAACCACTACCAGCTTAAATGACGTAGACAGCTTACAATGTATGACGTAGACCCACTTCTCAATCAACCACCAGAAAACAGCTTACAATGTATGACGTAGACCCACTTCTCAATCAACCACCAGAAAACAGCTTACAATGTATGACGTAGACCCACTTCTCAATCAACCACCAGAAAACAGCTTACAATGTATGACGTAGACCCACTTCTCAATCAACCACCAGAAAACAGCTTACAATGTATGACGTAGACCCACTTCTCAATCAACCACCAGAAAACAGCTTACAATGTATGACGTAGACCCACTTCTCAAACAACCACCATAAAACAGCTTACAATGTATGACGTAGACCCACTTCTTAATCAAACAGCTTACAATGTATGACGTAGACCCACTTCTCAATCAACTACCATAAAACAGCTTACCACCAGAAAACAAATGACAGCTTACAATGTATGACGTAGACCCACTAGACCCACTTCTCAATCAACCACTACAAACAGCTTACAATGTATGATGTAGACCCACTTCTCAATCAACCACCAGAAAACAGCTTACAATGTATGACGTAGACCCACTTCTCAATCAACCACCAGAAAACAGCTTACAATGTATGACGTAGACCCACTTCTCAATCAACCACTACAAACAGCTTACAATGTATGATGTAGACCCACTTCTCAATCAACCACCAGAAAACAGCTTACAATGTATGACGTAGACCCACTTCTCAATCAACCTCTACAAACAGCATACAGTGTAAAATGTAAACCAACTTCTTAATCTATCACTGGAAAACAATATTTCTTACACACCAGTTGGTGAGAACACTATATATTATTTATGATAACACACTAATAATACATATGCAAATTAAAGACATGCAATTCGCTGTTTATAATTGGTCATAGCCATATCAACCAATGAAAAAAGCATGATCGAAATTATTAGGATCGATTCCCGTCGGTGGGACCATTGGCTTTTAGAGGGAAAAGATGTTTAAATTTATCTTAAATCTGGTTTTCGAGAATACGTAACAAATAGAATACTACATTCGTGTCCGTACGATATAATTTATCTTACAACTCCATTAAAAACGTATTCAACTCGTTTTCACGTGTTTGGTTCGTCTTAAAATAACTCGTTCGGTACGATAAATAGTATCTAACGGCCTCTCGGGTGGTATTCTCTATATATTGTATAATGCTAATCCAGTTCTCAACCTGCCACTAAAAAACAGTATATATTGAATAATGTGTATCAGTCTTCCACATTGGAAAATAATGTATTGGCGGTAATATAGCCACAACTCTTAATCTACCACTGGAAAACAGTACATGTTTGTATAATGGACAACCACTTCTCAATCTTCTACATTTGAAAACGAGATACGTTGTACTATGTAGACATAGTTCTCAAATGAAGATACACTTTGCATGTCAACGCAAACCAGATGTGATATTTTACAGCATATAAAAAGACAAGGTACAAGATTACTCCTCAAAACAAAAAACAACATATCTAATTTCCATTGCACATCACTAGAGTTGAGATGCATTTTGTATACTTTTCTTTCTTAATATTATATGTTATGTTTTATTACTACACAAATACTCTTAACTTAGCATATTGTTTTATTGTTGTGGGGTATTTTGTTGTTGTTGCCTTTATTGGTTTTCGAGTGGGGTTTTTTTTGGGTGGGTTTTTTTTTTGGGGGGGGGGGGGTTGGGGGAGGGGTATTTAAAAAAAAATGTTTTAGTTGTTTCCATTTATTATTATGCATTATCATATAATATAGTGGGTTGTTTTAATAAATAGTTTTGTGTTGTGTTTAATGAATATGTATATATCAGGGGCAGATCAGAGGCGGGGGGTGCCGAGGGGCTTGTCTTTTTACCCAACTCACAAAAAGAAAACAAACTAATAATAATAATACATATGAGTCTGTTCAAGCACCTTCTCCCATGCCTGGCGCCACCCCATCACAGAGTTTATATTAATGAAATAATTATACATTTGGAATTATAGAAATTTGAACTTGAGAATTTTTGACGTTCATGCAAGTACCATTAACCACTGTTTTACACACTGTTGCATGCACCGTTTCGAGCTACGCCGTTCACAGAGTGTCAGTTCTGTGATTCATGCATACATGAACGTCAAGCAGTATCATGTGTCATATTTCAGACCCAACAATTGAAATTAGCAGCTCAAACTAGATTTTGCCTTCAATAATTTCGTACATGTAAAACAAAACCTGTTTAATCTACTATACTCATTAGGAATACCAGAAACACATGGTGTACAAACATTAATATTCTAAACATGAAAATGTTATTAATATCCAGTGTTATTCATCAAAAGCCTTGTTAACCGGGAACATGTCAAAATGTCTGTAAAGTCAGGAATGTCCCTTTAAGAGTCATGACATTCATTTCCTACTGAAGTATAATGATAAAGTAAGTATTTTAATAATATGTATATCAAGGTGTGGTATAACGTGTTCATTAAAATTATACTGATTAACATTTATGACATTTTAGTTCAATCCGACACCAAAACATAGTTTTCGTCCATCACCAAAACTAAAGTGCCTACAGAAGACAAAGGGTTAATCAGAGAAGTAAGTTAGTTAATCTAGGTTTTAAAAAATTGGTTGATCAAAGTTCCCTCATATACCTTTGATAGAATGTGGCACTGATTCTGTTAGTTTGCCACCTTTGATTTCTGTCAATGTCTGACACCAAAACTTATTTAAACTTCACTAACTCAAAATGGGTAAATTAAGGAATGTGTTATGCATGATATTAATGCAGCTCCTCCTGCCTTCTACAAACAATATTACTTATCTCCTAATTTGAATGACTTAAGAGGAATACAAGGGCACAATTTGAAATATGCCTACCACGTCCAGCAGCCAGCGAATTGATTATGCCCCATTTTGTATATTGTTCCTACTGGCCTCGTGAAAGCTGTAACCATATAGGCATGAACGGCTGTCTTGAATATGAATTATTAAATAAAGATCAGCACACACTACTAGAATGAACTTCGATTTGTGGCTCTGAGAAACTTGCATAATACCGACGCCGACGTGATATAAATATAATTATTATTTTTTTATAATTATAGTATACCGTTTATATTTTTAATGTATCCACATCGAAAAATAAACAGCCCTTCATACTTATATGTATATACATATACATACAATATTTGAATTTCAGCAATAAACTTTAACATATATTTCTTGTTTTGTTCTTTTTCATGTGTGGCGTGACGTACCCCAGTGGTAAAATGCTCGCTTGATCCGCAGTCGGTTTGGGATCGATCCCCGTCTGAGGGCCTATTGTGCTATTTCTCGTTCCAGCCAGTACTCCATGACTGGTATATTAAAAGCCGTGGTATGTGCTATCCTGTCTGTGGGATGGTGCATGTAAAAGATCCCTTGCTACTAATGAACAAGTTTAGAGGGTTTCCTCTCTAAGACTATTACCAAATGTTTAACATCCAATAGCCGATGATTAATAAATCAGTGTGCTCTAGTGGCGTTGTTAAACAAAAGGAACTGCAGTGGCGCAGCTTGATCTGAACCTGGGGAATCTTTTCTCTATATTATTCCTGGACACCAGTATGAACATCCTAATATTGCACTACAAACATTGTTTTAGTCTCAATGAGGCGCAGGGGTTAATTCGAATAGCCCAGCCTGCACCCTTGCACTGACGGTATATATTTGTGAAAAAAAATGTTTTCTATGTCTGTTCGTTTTAGAAATATGATGTTACCATTTTAAACATAAAGCACAACATTTGACGTTTTTTTGTTTTCAAGTTAGCCCCAAACCCCAAGTTTGAATCCAAAGATTGTTCGCCTTCTTTGTGATCAAATTTCTTGTCTTCATATTTTAAAATTAAAACATATAGTTAAATTAAAATATGTTAATTATTTCATAGCAGCAATACGTTCGTAACACGGATCCACTGGTAGTCCAGTGGGTAGTGACCTCCCGTTTGGTCACCTAACTGAAATAACTGACCAGCTTTAGATCGTAGTAAATTCTATGCATGTACATGTGTATTTTATCCATGTTTTGTTCTACAAAAGTCAGGTCGGGGTGACATTTTATTTGTTATTTTATAGGTTCAAGACATTGCAAATACCGCACATCTAGAGTCATATATGTTTATAAGATAAAGGTCGGGGTAGGGGGAGAAGCGAGTGCAAGCAAGATTTATTGCTATTCAAAATGTGCATAATGTTTAAACTGCCAAAAATAAGCAAACATAGGTTTTAGTTTTTCAATCACATTAACCGTGCGTATACATGCGTATGCACCGTCAATGCTAAGGCAGCAGTTTCATGTGCATGGAATGTACGAGTACCGCATATAAAGCGCGAAACAAAAGGTGTTGTGGTTTTCTTTAAGTGGTCATTCCAACCACGAGCAGGTCAACTCGCCCCACAGTTTAGTCAACTCATATCATTACCATTTTATTAATTAAAATACAAATATTTTAAGCAATAATGTGAATTAAATATTGTTGAATATGCACACCAATCGGGAGTCATAAAGCCTTTTCTTTAAGGAAATAAGGGACAA
This sequence comes from Gigantopelta aegis, assembly GCF_016097555.1. Lineage (NCBI taxonomy): Eukaryota > Metazoa > Mollusca > Gastropoda > Neomphalida > Peltospiridae > Gigantopelta > Gigantopelta aegis. The sequence goes on along the minus strand of NC_054708.1, from coordinate 5,393,846 downwards.
ACTCCCAAACGTCATTAAAATAGGCATGACAGTTCATTGTAATAGATTATTATTTATCCGATATTAGGATCTCCCCAATATAAAACCATTTAATAAGTGGTCGTAATAGCAGAATTTCATTGTAATATTGATAAATAAAATGACACCAAAGTTGTAAACGTCCATTTTTTATTTTGTCACAATTATTTACGGATAGTAAAGTTTGTGACGAGTTGACCAAACACGGGCGAGTTGACCAAACACTGGGGCGAGTTGGTAGGGGGCGAGTTCCTATCAACCAACCTATGACCCGTAAATATGAAACTATGAATAAATATGGAACCCGGGTAATCCTCTGCCACAGCGCCCTACTTTCCATTGAAATAAGTACGATCGGATAAATATGCTATGTATCTGAATCTGGCTGCTTTGAGATGCATACATACAGAGAGAGAGAGAGAGAGAGAGAGAGAGAGAGAGAGAGAGAGAGAGAGAGAGAGAGAGAGAGAGAGAGAGAGAGAGAGAGAGAGAGAGAGAGAGAGAGAGAGAGAGAGAGAGATCCGGCTTATAAAACGTTTAGTGTCTAGACTCGAGACTCAGAGTCAGAGACAGTAATGTCATGACAACGCCATACAAACTGTATGCGTGTGACGTCATTAAAGATTGCGTCTGGACCCTAAATGTTTTACAAGCACGGACCCACGTCTGGGACCCTGAAGCCGTAATAAAATGTGTACAAATTGCATTCATCAACATCAACAGTTAATAAAAACAGATAAACACACACTATAAGCATAGTGTACATAATTGTGTAATTAGAGTTGGATGCATATGAAACTATATCAGCATAAATTAAATAACAAAGAAGATATATCCAGCTAGAGAGACAACAGAAGGCGAGAAAATATGTATTTCCAAATGTAGTTTACAAACATAATAGACTTTTAGGTTACAAAAAGAACAAAGACAAAACAACATTTTTCTTTACCTTGGGGTTATGTGTATTAATTATAAAATACCAACTAAACACATGACAGTAACAGACCGAAGCAAGCCCAAAATAATGTATACATTATTTATTATTACTATTTTATATAGGTGAATCTTTTGATTTACAAATGTGGATTTTAAAAGCCACCAATGGCGTAAACTGGCAACAGAGCTCTCAGTGGAAACTTAGGTCTCACTACACAGATGTCATCTGCCATTGAACCCCATGTTAAACTGCCCAACTTCAAGCGAAGATTGCCCATAGAACGGGTTCTCGTTGGCACCAATAACATACACCATTGCAAACATACATTATATAAGCATTTATTTTCACTCCAAAATTGAGAACATTTCCGTCTCAGTTTTTTGCTATATGACCGCATCTGGCTGTAGTACCGGTCCGAATAGGTGGTTCATTAACCGATTCACTCCGGCTGTCACTTGCGCTATATACCCATGTCCCAAAAGGTCGATGCACAATATTACAAAATAACATGGGCAAAATACAGCCAGAAGGCTTACCATTAAACATACATATTGTTTTAATTCTTCACCATTTGCTAGAAGTGAATATGTGACCCATAACATGTGTCCCAATTAGGAACTATAGTGGACCGTGATGAATGAACTGTCGCCCGGAAGTGATCTGTGTAGTGAGACCTTAAACATCTAATGTCAAAAAGAGGAGACTACTCTCAATGTTGCATAATTAATATTATTATCTAGACGTTATTCCCATTTAACAAACCACTAGTTGGATTTAATTAAATCGGATTATCTGATATTTCATTGTGATAATCTTTATTATTATTAGTAAGTTTAATTTTCTAGAAATCTTTAACGCTTAAGTTAACTGCAAACATGTGCAGGATAACTTGTAGTTGGAACATACGTTTAGATCTGATTTAGAAAGAGAATACGTTTGTTTCCGTTAGATACAATTAGAAGTCGCTTTCGTTTGTTAGATACATTTTGAACAACTCGTCACATAAATGGCATCTAACGGAAACAAACGTACGAGTTCTCGTGAAGAATTTTCTAGATATAGATTGCCTTCATAAATGCCATGAATTGTTACAAACAATATATACTCTTCAAAAAAGTAGGGGAACTCTAATAAGAATTTACAATTGCCAAAATTGTAAGGTATATTAGCTGTGGGGAATGGTTATATGATAATAGTGAATTAATTGGGCAAACATTACAACCTGTAGCTCAGTATTACAGTAGGTGTTATGACCACCAAAGATTTTGAAAAACGATTGGGGTCAGAAGCGAAATTTGAATGTTGACGTTTTTTTATCAGTAAATCGCAAATTCAAACAATAAAAATGACTAAAAACAAAACAATAACAACTGTATGATCAACAGAATGAAAAAGATTGACAGAAACCTTCCACAGTGATTAATGGACCTTCCTGGAAATTGTCAAAATCAAGAATGACACCCCACGCACGTGTACGGGGCAACTGCGTGATGCATGTGCAAACTATGGAATGTGTATAGGTGTGTTGATAAACAGACCTGAACGTTCTTTACTAGGATGTCTGTGGTCTAATAATTGATATTAATAGTTCAGGTTCCCCTACATTTTGGAAGAGTATATATCGATTTGGTCTGCTGCACAGGTAGAGTCGAGTATGGGATTATCTCTTAAAAAACATATATATTTTAATGGATAGTTGTTTTACAAATATATATATATATATATATATATATATATATATGTCTTTTAAAAAGGAAAGGAATGCTAACATATGGTTATATTGAAATTAGGAGAAAGAGAAGAAACCCTCTGTCGCCATATAGGTTAATCTTAACGATAAAGCATCAAGGGATCTTTTATTATATGCAGTTTCCCATAGACAGGACAGCAGATACCACGGTGTAGAATGTACTGCTCGTGGGGTACAGGATGCTATGTGGGAAAACCCTGACTGACAGCGAGCGATCCTATGAAAGTTCACACCGCAGGCGAGCACTTTACCACTGAGCCACACCTCGCTCAAAAATAGCTTAAATGCTCTCCCGTCTGGTAAACTTCAGCTATTGATATACAGACACACCAGGAAGTCTTCATTCGCCATTATCTCTTATACGGATGCGAAATGTGGGGTTACGAAAACATCGATATCATTGAAAATATTCATATAAAATTCTTAAGACACATCCTACCTGTAAAAAAAGGAACCCCGCTCTTCATGTTATATGGAGAACTAGGAAGAAGACCCTCTTAAATTAATTATTCAACAAAGAATTATAACTTTTTGGGCCCGTACCGTATTTGGTAAACAAACAAAATCATCGTTTTTACTGCATGAATTAATGTTACACGACTCTTCTGTAAATGGATATAGCTATAAATGGATAAAAATGGAATAAGATATATTTAACCAGCTAGGCATGACAAATGTGTGGATGTCACGGACCTTTTCATCCATAAAAATATTTTTTAAGCAAGTAAAATTAAGACAAAACGACCACTATTTACAACAATGAAATAGTAACATAGCTTTATCATCAAGAGGTAAAACGTACACTATATTTAAAAACATCTTATTTTTACCACAAACATTTTGGGTATTTTACTCAAATTTAGAACATCTAACCACTACTTACCAATCGAAATAGGACGCTGGAACAACACCCCAGAAGAAGATCGAACGTGCACATTATGTAGCAATAATGACATTGGAGACGAATTTCACTATTTATTTACTTATTTTACTAACTCCCGTAAACATTTGCTTAAGCCATATTATTATAATAAACCAAGTATGTTGAAATTTAAACAACTAATGACGAATAGCAAATTAGGTGTTCTCAACAAATTATGTAAATTAATAAAAGAAATTGTTGATAAAGGCAGTAAAGCCTAAAAGAACATTGGCCTATAATTATTTACAATGTCTATCACTACCCAAGTATATATATATACATGTGTACACGTCTGATTAGCACATTTTGGTAGTAATTACAATAATGTGACATTACTTTATTCTAATTGTATTTTATTATTGCCTTTATTATTCTATTGTACTTGTAGTATACTATTGTCTCTATTACTGTACTGCATCTGTATTAATACCATTGTTCTACTCTCCCGTAACCCCTATCTTGTCACTACAGTTTATGTATTATGTTCCTCATATGCCGTTGTGTAACGGCCTGAGCGTAATAAAGTTGTTCTGATCTGTTAAGCATGTTGTCGTAACTAGTATTAGCTACAAACAAACTTAGCCTGCATATGAAAACTAACAATCACGGCTCTAAGCTGATGTCTACCAACCATGTTGATAATGAATAGCCTATAACAACGCACAAGCCATATTAGATCATCGCAATAGCTGTGCTACTTTCAGAAGACAATATCAGAACATGAAGGTAGATTAAAGAACCTCTAATTGTCGCTGCATTTGGAGACCTTTAAACGATTACTTTCTTATTTGTATGGTAAAGTAAACAGAAAGAAAGAAATGTTTTATTTAACGACGCACTCAACACATTTTATTTACGGTTATATGGCGTCAGACATATGGTTAAGGACCACACAGATTTTGAGAGGAAACTTCATGGGCTACTCCTTCCGATTAGCAGCAAGGGATATTTTATTTGCGCTTCCCACATGCAGGATAGCACAAACCATGGCCTTTGTTGAACCAGTTATGGATCACTGGTCGGTGCAAGTGTTTACACCTACCCATTGAGCCTTGCGGAGCACTCACTCAGGGTTTGGAGTCGGTATCTGGATTAAAAATCCCATGCCTCGACTGGGATCCGAACCCAGTACCTACCAGCCTGTTGACCGATGGCCTAACCACGACGCCACCGAGGCCGGTAGGTAAAGTAAACAGTTACAAATTGTAACAACGTGAGAACGAACTTTTCTAATGTCAGACCGTTTGTTTCATTTAACAACACCACTAGAACACATTCATTTCTTAATCATCGGCTATGGGATGGCAAACAGTTGGTAATTTTGACATATACATGTAGTCTTAGAGAGGAAACCCGCTACCTTTTTTCCATTAGCAGCACGGGATCTTGTTATATGCGCCATCCCGCAGACAGCATGGCGCGTACCTTGGCTTTTGGTATACCAGTTGTGGTGCACTGACTGGGACGAGAAACAGCCCATTGGGCCAACCGAAGGAGATCGATCTCACACCGACCGCACACCAAGCGAGCGCTTTGACACTGGGTTACCTCGCGCCACACAGGCAGTGCAGGACAATTAATAAATGATTAATTTATTATCTTCCTGTGGAGGCTGCGATAAATTTTATTTTTGTACAGGCTTTAAATACATGATTATACACACACGCACGCGCGCGCACATGTACACAAAGTTATTAAACAAATGAAAAGAAACCTCTATTTTCGAAGCAAACAATTTAATCAGCATGTATGTTGCTCCCAGAATTTGATGTTTTTATCCGCCACTCTGGTATGACCTGTGTCTGTACCTCCTTTCGCTCAAACCTTACACACAACCAGATACAGATGGTCCTAATCTCCCGCTATTGAAATGCTTGGCAGTTATCTTGGATGGTAAGTTATGCGATATGATAATTGTCAGCGAAGCAAGGGGTAGATAATTGAAACTATTTCATTTTTCACACCAGGATGCCCTAACTGCAGCATTCAAACCAGGTTGACTACCAAATTGAAATATGTCTCATCAGTGAACAGTTGACAAAATGCACCCACTCTAGATTGGTGGGGATGGATGTTTGATAAAGACAGCTTTTTCCACCTGTTGGCCCCAAGGAATGCATTAAGTTAAGTGGGTATCATCCCATTACGTCTACGTCTCGATAACAATTGTTCTAAAAGATAAGATCTGTGTAATAATGATCAATTCGGGTACAATTTTTATTCGGCACATTTGGATGCTTAATACATGGATTTCTTTGAAATGGCACAATCAAACTTCTATTTCGTTTGGGGCTGTTTACTGCTAATAATAAAAGAGGTGAATAATTTAATTGCATTAACTAATACATAAAATGAAATGTCTCTTATTTGGTTTGCATTTGTTTAAAATGTCTTAGGACGGATTAATAATGACATTAAGCGACGTATATTGCGGTACTATATTATTTCATATTACTATTAAACTCGGATAACATTAACGTTAAGCAAACATTCACATTCAAACTTTCAAACGACTCCTCAAGTATTAAATTGACTAAACTGTTCATTAAAATGTAATGTATTCTAATAGTTTTATAAATTGTTATTGTTATATTTTTCTTTGTTATTCTGTTAATAAAATGCGGACTGGTCCAAATGAAGGTAACAGTCAGGTGATTAACGATTCACTTGTTCATTTCTACTATTTATTTGATTGTTCAACCAAATGGCATTTTAACAGAATGGAAGTGAACCATTATAGGTTGTTTCAAGTTTGAGGGGATATGGAAATAGATGTGCATGCACCGACGTGTACTAACACGTATTTGTTACTGTGAAAATTAAAGTTTCAATAGAAACTCCATACCTGTGATGTGGCGTACGAAATCAGCAAAGCATCTTGAATTATATTTCTATATGGCAGTTTTTAATTGGGTTTATCTATGCCGTAACCACAATATATTATCTATTTTCATGTATGTTCTCATGAATTAATTGATTGCATATGGAAAAGGGTCGCCCATTTAATTATTTATGTGGTCTTTACCCATATGTCCGATGTCATAGTGTGGGTTTTTTTTGTGTTTTTTTTGTTCTTCGTTAAATACAACATTGTTTTCTTTTCTTCTTAAAGACTATCTAAAACACACGATATTAAGCTAGAAGCTGCTAACTGTAAAGTAGACTTTTGTTTTCCTCAATAGTATTTCTTTATATTTCCTTCCTTTTATATAAAAAATCTACCTAGTAATATTTGTAATAACACAACTGCATTCCTTGCCCATAAATATGTTAGGTTAGACCCAAAAAAAATCGCTCCTAGGTAGCATGAGTCCTGAGATATTGACACTAATAGGTTTTTCATGGCGGCCATCTTGGAAATCTCATTTAGCCACCATAACGTTATTTGAGCAAGTGGATAGATACAGAGTTAAATAAATACAGCATAACATTTAGTTAATATTTTAATAAAATATTACTAACACAACATAACATGATGTGCGTATATCACCATAAAAAACATAAATACACATCATTTGATACATATTCAATTTCATACACTCTTTTGTAATATTAGTATATTACAAATATCATAAATAATAATAAATACACATAACCTAATATATAATTAAGTCCATACCTTATCTCTGGGACAAAGGTTAGCCTGGTGCAGAACTGTGCAAACACTGTGCAGTAACTTTTAGGAAAACAAGATCACCAATGACTTGTATCACAAACAGCAGTAGAATGAAGCGGTTTAGGTGTTTGAAATAAAATAAAGACTCTTTTATCAAAAGTCAAGCTGGAACAACTAGTAAGACACCTGTAGATTGAGACACACTCAGCTTTTATCTCAATAATACATAAAACAATATCATAGCCAGACCGAGAAGAAAACAGAAGAATAAATAACTTAAAACTTCAGCTTGGATACTGAGTTTGAATTACATTTAGACATGTATTTAAAATCAGTTTATAATATTTTATGACAATAAAAGTGTGAAAAACCTAATTTTGGTGTTTGTTATGTTTATAATAGTTTATGACAATAAAATGTTAAAACCTAACTTTGTGATTTATAAACACTATATACACATTCTGCTACATATAATTTTGACGAAACATTGTGTACAAAATGCTATCTTCCTTCTTTTTTTTTCTCCATTTTTCAAAGAACATTTTTCTTGCATCTTTTTCGTAATACTAATAGACCAAAAACTTGAAAAAGCGCCACAGAGACGATTCATATTTTGCAGACAGATGTTTAAAACAAAAAAGGGTCAAACATTTTTTTGTTTAATGCAATGAGAAAAGTCGTTTTGATTTTGTCAAGTATCAATACAGTGGTGCGTGTATCGAGAATCGTATCGTGTGCAGAAATGTTATATCTGTAATAATAATGACTCGCAGAATGTGAATACCACATATAGCAAATACGCAGCCACACCAGATGACAATATCTTATTTGTTCAAGATTCAAATCAATGAAAGAAGGACCAACATGGCTTAAGTAATTGTTACATGTCATCAGCAATCCATACAAGCTAAACCTGTGTTTCATGTTCCAACTACTTCAGCACCGCTGCCACTTGGTCACATCTAAACATAAAGTTTCTTTCGCTTAATGACACCACTAAAGCACATTTACTCTATTAATCATCAGCTATTGGATGTCAAACAGAAACACGCTACGTCTATTCACTAGTAGCAAGGGATTTTTTATATGCAACATTCCACATATATGACAGCACATACCACGGGCTTTGATATACTGGCTGGAACAATAAATAGCCCAAATTGCCCCACCTTCCCCCACCCCACCACCCCCCCCCACCCCCCCAAGGGGAATCGATCTAGTTTGCTACATACAATCCAAAATCAACAGCCCCTTAACAAGTCAGGTAAAGCTGAGGACGTTTGAAGAAATATGTGTATTCGTATAGCATAAGCACTCCAATAAAAATCATCTGATTACCAATAGTAGAGTCAATATGTGAGAAAAAACACCTTAACCCCCAACATATTGCTACAAAAGGTTTTTTAATTGTTTCTGGTACTTTTGGACATAGGGAATAACATGTCAAAAATCTATCAAAATCTGACTAACAAAAAGCTGTTAAAACTGGGTCAAATCCAAGATGGCCGTTTCTGATTTCGTACTCAGTAAAATTAAATCAAATTTAATTAAATGACTATTTAGACCAGCCAAATGTTTAACAAATAAGTAAAACTCATTTAGTTTTCAAGTAATGATTCTATATTGTAAATGCATAATCTTTCTATTACGTCAGTGACTTAATAATTCAAAAATTCAAAATGGCCACTATGGTTCATGGATGCGATAGGGACCATTTACTTTGGCTACTTATGTAATCCCATGGCAATTTAGTGATAAAAGCAAACTACTAATTTGAGATGTATTAGGGTATTAAGGAGACCCAATATAATAAAAACATACCTAAATTTCATTTGAATGGCAATAGAGAAAAAAATGGCTGCCAACCTACATGTATACATTGACAGTATATGGAAAATGCATATATACTTAGTAAATGGCTAAGTAACATTCATAGTATAAAAGTGCAAAATGTGATACTAACATGCCACTTTGCATGCAGTTGGTATAGGTCCAACCTGGCAATGACCTCCAATGGCCAGGTAAAGTCACAATTCAATATGGCTGCCAATTAACTATTTCTTATTCTGTTTATATCACATTTAAAAGTGCAAACTATAAAATATTAGTTCCAATGACACATTTCAGACAATATTATTACTATATATGTGTTGCTGTTATATATTATTTTTATTTTTTTTAAATATGTATATACTAATCAAAAAAGAAATGTGTCTAATCATAAATGCAAAACCAGATGCAAGCCTTTCTCAAGATGTGTTTCTACTTAGAGGGTAATGATGAGGAACAATTAAAAATTTTTTACCCGATGTGTAAAATGAAACCATTTTTATGCTCTAAAGATTCTCTTCCATATAAACATTACTACCTTAAGGACACACTAAAGCATAGCAGGAGGGGAAGGCCTTCATGACTTAGTGACTATGACAGAGAAAACTGCACAGATACTTCAGTCTTACTTCCAAAGTGCTAAGGAAGGTGATGCGGAATCTCAATATACTTGAAACTAATGTTGCTTCTGTTACTGACCAGTATCCAGATAGTCGTATGCTGCAACTGGATTCTGCTTTGCAATTAAGTCTAGACACCTTTCATACGATGCTGGATTTGCTATTTGTTGGAAAAGATACTCGGAGAAAAGTGGCAGCGATTGGTCAGTCAATTATTCAAGCTGTTAGGCCAAGTGCTGTAGTGGTGCCATTACAGATGAGACTTGCTGCCCAGATGTACCATTTATGTCAATCTAGATTCCTTATAGACACTCTTTTTGAAATGGGGTTTATCTCCTATAGTAAAGTGCACCGGTTTGAAAAGAATGCCGCTAATTCTGTTGCCCCAGATGTTCTAGGCAAGGATAATGACCTGTTAGACACAACATTGTTATTCGCTGCAGACCAGATTGACCACAACTTCCTCACAATATATGGAAAGAGGCCATTTCATGGGTTGGGTATGATTGCCACACTAACACCAGGAAAGAAGACAAATCGTATTGTACCAAGAAAAACGTCTGTCAGATTTAAACATAACAGGAAAGACAAAGATCAAGATAATAGACTACCGTTTAGCTAACTCTTGTCTGCTGTAATGTCAAATTTCAAGAACTTCTCAAACTCAGTGATTATGATAGGCGAGTAGATATTTTTATGGAAACTGTTCAATTTCCACAAGCTGACTCCAAATTGGCAGGTTATGTTCATCCTAGTCAGTCTTCTGTTGTGTTCTTGCCCATGATAGACATATACTTTGAAGACAAGACGTGTATTCCATCCACATTGGATTACCTTTTTAATCTTTCTTTGAAGCACCACGTATTCCCAATAACAGCATTTGACCAACCTTCATATTGGAAGGCATCTGAAATTATCAGCAATGCATCAAAGAATAGTCACTTGAAAACAATTGTTTTGATGCTCAGCAGTTGTCACACATCCATGAATGTACTTGGAGCAATTGGTACACTGGTGGAAGGCGCAGGACTCAAAAACATTCTAAAAGTTATTTATGGTGAAAATGCTGTCATACATAATGCTGACAGGAAAATCATTCCAAGGATCATTCCGTGGTAATTTGTTTTTGTGGACGAATGTCTTAATCGCATGATTATATCAGACATGATGGATAATGATCCTGTGTTTGCATCACTCGTAAATTAGTCCGAGGAAATGTACACTTCTTCGTTGGCGGGTGTAATTGACTTTGGAATTCATAAGCATATCTAAAATGATAGCCAAAATCTAAACAGAAATGGACAAAAGGAAGACCGAACTTTCTGCTTGGTCGACAACCAGTCATTTATGGTTTGGTTACCAAAGAATGACATAGATTGCTAGAACGTTGGTCAAGGCTGATCGCAAGGGGTCATGGATAACGCACCTGCAAGCTGTATCTGATTGTCTGCCAATTTATGCCGCAGCTGCGCATTTCAAATATCTAAAATCTGATTACCTCTATTTACAAAGTATGAACGAGCTTAAGACAACCCATCCTCTTGTTTTCAAGAAGTTTGAACAAGCGTTCAACATTATTCGAAGCAGTGATCACTTCTGGGCTGGCCTTGGATCAGACCTGGTGATAAAGCAGACACTGATGCGACCTCTAAAGAGTACTGACGGCCTGACAAGAGGAAGTGGAATGACAGAAGAACAACGTGCATTATGGACAACAATGTCTTCCCCCAATGTATTCTGCAGAATACAATGATGCAATGCTGGATTTTAACAGTTGGTCATACACCACAAGGGAACAACACAAACAATCGACTGAAGCAAGAATCAAGAGAGATTTGTCTGACCTAGAGAAATTAAGTTTAAAAATGGTTCCCTGTACGCCATTCTCCACAGACCCAACTTTAAGAAACATATTATATGGTGTTGTGGGAAATGATGATGTGAATGTGCATGACTTAAGAGTCTTGGAAAGAAAATCATCAACAAAATGATAGGAAAGCCTGCATACACATACTCATTCAAAAGGATCGACAAAGCCAAAACCCTCTGATGTCTGCTTTCCAAAAACCTGTTAAAGGTGATTCTGTCCTGTACATCCCAGTTTATCTGGCCAGACGAGTGACATGATGGAGAACTTGGGAAGCCAAGCTATGGTTATCCTGTTTGAGGGGGGAGGGGGGATCTACAGATTCCCTTGCCACCTTGCACTATAACATTTTCAATAACAAGTGGATGCAGCAGAATTGTTCGTTACACCTGAACATCTTCCCCCAACTACATCTTCAACCAAATTCCACTGTCTCAGTTTACTACCAGATCATGGTATGTATTAGAAAGGAAGGTAACATGAATCCTGTAAACTGGGAATGGAAAGCTGAAGACAATCATTTAATGCAGAATGCTGCCCCTGACAATCTACTGAAGGTGGTCCATGCAACTGCTCAACTGCCTGTAGAACACCCCGTTACAGTTGCAGGGGATATGGACTACTATGCATAGCTGCTTGCGGGTCATACCAACTTGAGTCATGTGACAACCCGCATAACCATTTTATGGATGAACAAGAATGCTAGTATGTGGATTACATGTCACAGGTTATTATGACCTCACGTTCATTATTTTCGCAATGAAGCATTGTTCAAAATGGCATTAGAAATTGATATTTTGCCATTGCAAATAATATCTTTCAGATAGAATTCAGTCAACTTTAAGGTCATTAGTTTTTGAATATTGGATGTTTTATCAACCATATATCATATGACGTGACTGCAAGATCATAGACATGTTTTTTAGAATCCTCAAAGTCACTTTCTTAGTCACGAATAATACATGTAATGGGGTTTTGGTGCACCATGTCCGAGATAAAAAGCCCAAAAGGTTGATATATCCGCCATATTGGATTTGACCTAATTTTTCTACTTTCTGATTGGTTGATTTTAATAGATTTTTTTGTATGTTATTATGTACAACTCAACAAACCTAAAACCACCAAAAAACATTTTGTAGCAATTTTTTTAGGGTCAAACCATATATTGACTCTACTACAATATGATATTGCAATCTATGAGAAATATGCTGAATAAACAAATGAACTCTGTCCCGAATCTTTTAACTTGCATAGCTTAATTTTAACGTAGTTACACGGTTTCATAATTATATGCACCTGAGGCTATATTTTCAGTAATTACCATTTATACGTTTGTGGTAATAATATTATATGGTATTTACTATTAGCAAGACTATTGCGATACACTGGCTAGGTTTCTACCTAAGGCAGATATATGGTCGAGAGTATCTATTTTCGTTTTCAGTTTCAATATTGATCGCCTAGTTGCATTCACCAGGTGAAAGACATTTCACTTTGTCTGAAACTGGCAGCTTAGTGCCATCTCCCATTTTTTATAATTTTCTTTAAGTGTGAAAGCGACAGTATTTATATACATGCTGTATGCTCATTGAAAAACTGGGTGTAGCAGTTTTAGCCACACCTTACTATTGTAGTCCATGGGATTTGATTAGGTGGTATATTATTTACAGGCCTAATGTCATAATCACATTACATTTCAGTGAAATTTTCACACCTGACAGCGTGTTATCCTGACATGTGTGAACGAAACTCCGAGAGGAAATCTGTCACGTGCACCCGTGAGAACGGATTTGGCGGATATAAATGTATCAGCAGTAAGTGTCTTCTGTTGCCATCATCAGCAGCATGATTACCGGTTGTATTACTAGTACTAGTAGTAGTACATATAGTGGTAGTCGTAGCGATACTATTAGTAGTAATAGGG
>NC_054708.1:5355362-5370362 GCF_016097555.1 Gigantopelta aegis | reverse complement strand
TACTACTTAACTCGTGACACCTGTGACTTCCTGGAAGGAACATCCACCCTACGCACTCGAACAGACTAGGTATTCCAACCCGGGGAGAGAACGGTGAAACGACAAAAGTACAACCATATGCCTAAACTAGTTAGCTGACATAAATGCAGCTATAAATTAACAATTGCTCAAAACCTCCCGCCTGTACATCTCTTGGATGGAAGAGCGGCCTTTAGGTATCTCACCACTATTGATTATACATTGGTGACAGTACAAATATAAAGCCAAACACTGACTAAATTATTAACAGTAGGTGCTATATACTTCCTGACATGAAGAGAACAGCCTCTGTGACAGGATTTAAGCAAATAAAATTGATACTTCGCCACCTGCAATTTTAATTATCCACTCTCCTAAGCACATGGGCTAATGGAGGGGAGGCTACTCTCGTTAACTATATGTACCACAGGCATAGCAAACAACGGTCTTGCCTGTAGCTAAGCAGATATGCATCTGTCAGTGTGATATGCCAAAATCAAGAGGCAATGTTACCCTTCCAATATTCCATAATCATACTGTCAAGTCTGATCAGACACCAACATAATAAAATAAAGAAAAGAGGTACTCTTTTTCATGGAACTAAATTCGTGGTGTGATCCCTTAAGCACTCGACCAACAAGCACTCCAACCAGAGAGATCAACGGCGGGACGGTAGCGAGTAATTAATAACTACTAGATATGACAATACTTAAATCGTGACACCTGTGACCCCTTGGCGGAACATCCACCCTTCGCACTCGACCAGACTATGTATTCCAATCCGAGGGGAGAACGGTGAAATGACACAAGTAAAAGCATATACTTAAACTAGATAGCTGGCATAGAATAAAATTAGTAATCAACTATTATTCAAAACCACCCGCCTGTACAACTCCGGGAGGGAAGAGCGACCTTAAGCACACGACCGACAAGCACTCCAACCCCGGGGTTCAACGGCGGGACGGTAGCGAATAATTAGTAACCATTGTTAACCTTACTGTAAATATTTATTTAGGTTCTGAAACTCGTGTGTTGCAATTGGTGTATACCACTCCCAAATGTTTTTGTGGCCCTTAAAACAAACAAGATAGGATACCACTAATTACCACTTTCTCTTGCAGCATTCTCACTGGTCCAATCCAGCCAATCGCGAACAAGGAACCTCACATGTAAATAAACTGCACAATTGTGTTTTGCACTCGCACCATGTCTTTATTACTGATGCATGAAACCATGATTGACTACGGTAAGTCAACTAGGGCAACCGAGGAAATAGCAAGCAGGAAAAACAAGATTGACTTAAAAGACTAACCAAGTAAGCCTACTGAATTATTCTACATTACTAACAGTTACCAACATATAGATACCGTTCATTTCGCCTCAATCATTTCATTTCTTTATAAAATAATTATTCAGGGGGCGGGAATAAACAAATTCTTAATTACTTAGCTGTCAGCTATACAACTGCTACTAGATACTTTAACCCTATTTTTCTTTCTTTTTCTTTCTTTCTTTCATTGATTGGTAATAAAGTTAAGTATGTCAAGCATTAGGCTTTTTAAACCAATACCTACACTATAAGGGTTCCACCCTTCAAATTAGATAGCCAGATTAGTCTAACTCCCCCTCCGTCATTGTGTTCAATGCTATACAAAGACGGAGGAGGATGGGTGGTCATCATGATCGTTGAATTCACTAGAGTAGGGACGTAAGACAATAAGTACAACCTTAACACCAAACTAGGATTTACATACAGACTACACGCTCACTGCAACAGTACACAGGATGCATTGACTAATGATAACAATGCATCCGCAACCCCCACCCCCCCCCCCACCCCACCACCCACCCCCATTTAATGGCCCAGCACGTGCTCTAATAAGGAACCGAACAAAAGAATACCGTTCCGAGTACACAATTGCAATGCACCCGGGGGAAGCTGAACAAAAGAATATCGGCCTCCCCCACCCAAACCCCCAATACTTGCTGCTGGTAATAACTTGGTACTTAGTGATGCCTCGACCAGAAGCGGGCCAGACCCTTTATAAGGGCCCGATGGGCAACCTAGGGAGACACCACAGCATCGTAAAGGTCTAAAATTAACGAGCTACTCTCGATTCACTCATATCCAAACCTATATTAGCTCGGCCATTTACCTTTCGATCGACCGTTCAAAATTGCGCCAAAATTTCCTGAACAAAATTGCGCACCCTTTTCTCTTTGGCATTAACGGCTCCATTCAAATTCCACAGCACCACCACCACCCCCACCACCCCCACCCGCCTGCTACCGATTTGATCGGGCTGCTGGTGCTCCCTTGCACCTGCCAGTGCAGGCGGTCCCTCCTTACCCTCCCCCCACCTTTCCTGTCATGGACGGAAGAGACAACCAAGGCCGGCTCTTGCGCCCACGACAGGCGTGCGCTACAACAGCTTGGTCTGAATGTGCACGTAAAACGCTAGGACATGACATGACAAGGATGTCAATCTGGATGAGAGGAACAGCTCACCCGAGTGAAAGATACGCCCTCTACGTGGATTCAACCAATAGAACAGACACTGATTTTATGTGGACCAATCAGATCAAGTTTAACTGGCTCAACGTGACAGCTGTCAGTCAGTATATGGGGGATGATCCCCCGCATAAACCACCTTGGATCAAAGAAGCTAAATTCGGCATAACGGAAGCAGAAGTTAATATTTTTCTAATTAAAGGGACACACCCTAGTTACGGCTATTTGTTAACCATTACGGCGTTGTTTTTCGCTATTAAACCCCATTTTTCATAAATAAAATTGAACTTTACTTACATTTTATTATTTAGAATACACATTTCCATTCACCTGAAGTGCTTTTTGGTAATCCTGATGTTTGTAAAACCACGAAATGCATTTTTTACATTTTTTCACAAGACGTTCTGTCGAGAAAAAACCGTTAAGCAAGCTAGGTCCATTCTATTTTTAGAGGGGATATTTCCATTTCAATGTCACAGACGTTGGTATATCACGTGACCGTTATCATTTTAGTTCGGTTTGTTTTCTCGTGCACGGTTCGCGCAATCAACATCCGATTTGTTGTTGTTCATTTGTGAGATTTTTCTTCACAGTTCGTGAACATTTTCAGTAACAATAAAGTTCAGACAAGTAAGTGTCTCAATACAAAACGTTACAAACCCTTAAAACCAATAATTTTGCTAAGTCTTACGATATCTGGAGAGGGGATACAACCAGGACAGAACAGTTGGAACAAGTCCAGGAGAGGTGAAACGAACGCACCCCAAGTCTGTGAAATTTGTCGTGACGTAGGCATTGTTGTGCTTCGAGCTACATCTACCGGTGACATCAGAATACTAACTTTCAAAATTATTTCAAGCAATTGGGACATGGGGATTCCCATGGTATTTATCAATATAAAACCTGCTTTTTCACTCCATTTGAGAAAAACGTGATCTAAGTGTGTTACAGGTTTGTAGATTAATCAAATTATAATTTATTTTCGCTGGATGGAACTAGGGTGTGCGGCTTTAAGGAGTCCTTTCTAAGTATGTTTTCACAATATCTGTTTTACTAGTCCACTACCGGACCAACTTTAGGTTTCGTCTTCGTTCTTCTGTCTGTCTGTCTGTCTGTCAGTTCGTCCGACTGTCGAAAAATAGTTTTCCGGATGTTTTTGTTACGATGTCTTGAGATAATGAAGTGAAGGTTTGTGTATAGCCTTATCATGCTATTTTATAAATCAAGTTTAATTTTTATGGCGATTTACCCATTTTTGACAGTTATGGTCCTTGAACTTAGGATATATGAAGCTTTGTTTTCCAGACTGTTTCCAATGCCTATAGCTATCGAGATGGAATTTTGTGTATAGCTTTATCATGTACCGTTACAGAGCATGTTTAACTTTCATGGCGATTTACCCATGCTTGACAGTTATGGCCCTTGAATTTATGAAAATACGAAAATATGTTGGCCCGGTAGGGGACATGTATTGCGTTAGCAACACTCTCAGAATGCTTGTTTGAAAATGAAAATTAAACCAATTTAAACGGCGTATTTCGTAAACATATGTTTCATAAACCCCAAAAAGAAGACTTCTAATGACTGCAGTAGGGCTACAAGTTCATTGTTTACTCTCAAGCTGCCTCTCTTGAATTGGTCGTTTATTTTTCAAATTTTACTTTATCTTTAACACACCAGTCACGGACAAAGGTTTTCTCGTCCAGATTTATCAGAACATTTTACTAATAGTATTAGTAAAATTAATACCATTTGTTTGGTATTGCCGAACTAATATTGTATTAGATAAAGATTTAGGAATCCCTAACAGTAATATTAACACTGAACTTGTACTAGCATGCGATTGTATTATTGCATATTTAAATGTGATTTTTAAAAATTAGTTAAAATAAGAATGAATAAAAATAGTGAATAGATATTTAAATTTATGAATCTCTTTTTATCATTTTATTTTGAATCATATTTGAATTGAAAGCGGATATCATTGTTATGTCATTCAATGTATTTTTCAGACCTTAATAAGACAGTTGTCAGCAATAATGAAACTCTGAAGTGTAACAGGACTTTTACATCGTTGGATATTGGTCCGCGATCACCTGCCCCGGATATAGTAAACTGCAGTATCAGTCTTCCAAACTTCGACAGGCAGCTGGAAAACGCAGACAGGTAACTGTGCAATCTTCTTGTTTTCCATTTTAAAGATAATCTAAAAAAAAAAGCAAAAACAAAAAAGCGAAAAAGAATATATTAATAATGCTAATAAAATATATACTGAAATATAGTTATGATTATTCGTCGTAAAACGCTTGGGGGGGGGGGGGGGAGGAGTGTGTCTATTTAACTAGTGATTTCACTAATACAGGAGAAATACTATTTTCAGACTGACCGTGACGTTCAGAACTAAGAGCGGTGGATATCGTGAAGTGGTGGATGCCCAACGTCCTGGTATAATAATCGAGACTGACGATTTCGGGGGACAGTGGAGGAGCAAGGCAGTGGAGTTCCGTATCGATACAGCCCAACCAGAACACTGCAAACTCCACAGTGAATCGTGTACAGATATCATCTTCAGTGTGAACAATGACATCCACGTGACTCAGGTAAAAAACCAGTGAATCGTGTACAGATATCATCTTCAGTGTGGACAATGACATCCACGTGACTCGGGTAAAACACCAGTTTCCTTTGTTTAACCACACCACTAGAACACATTGATTTATTAATCATCGGCTATTGGATATCAAACATTTGGCGATTCTGACATTATTGTCTTGGAGAAAAAATCCGCTACATTTTCCCATTAGTAGCAAGGCATCTTTTATATGCACCATCCCACAGACAGGATAGCATATACCACGGTGGTGGTGAAATGGCTTGAACGAAAAATAGCGCAATGAACCCACCGACGAGGATGGACCCTGTACCGACCGTTTGTGAGAACACAATTCGTTATTTATGATATCACATACTAATATCACATATACGTGTGCTAACAATTTATTGACATACAACTGGCTGCTACTAAACAACTGGCATCTAACGGCCATTCATGTAGTATTAATTATGTCTACATTTTGTAATGACGTAAAAACAAAGACATCCGAGCATGTTGAGGAGTCAGACAAATGGTTACAATCTACTCACACAATGCAGCTTAAATAATCCACAAAGACAATATGTAGAGACTAACGTTGTGTTCGCCAACCCAGTATTGCGTCAAGCTACATTTGTAGAGTGCTTCGAGGACATGTTACCTCGACAATTTTTAAATATTTAAAGATGCTCAAAACGCGTTTTCATGGAATTTTGTGCTCTATATTGTGGATTATGAATTAAAAATAATAATAAATGAATTAAAAAGGTACTTTAAATGGCTGGATGAATTTACGAAACTCCAGTGACCCCCTCTAAATTCATTAATATTAATTAGGATAATTGATTGGGAGGTTTCTTCTTTTTCATATGCAAAAAAAAAAAAGACACCCCGCTCATGTTTTGCGTTGGACATATGGTTAAGGACCACACAGATAGAAGGCAGAGAAGCAACCCTCTGCCTCCATGACATGTGTTACCCTTTTCGATTACTAGCATGGGGTCTTTTCACTGCACCATCCTGCACACACGATAATACATATTTCGGACATTTTTGCACTAGTAATGGAGTAATGGCTGAAACGAAAAATACATGAATTAATGAACTGGAGTCCTTTGCGAGAAGAACTATTGCGTCGTTGCTTTCGCTGTCAAGTGGTGTCTTGTCCAGACGTCTGATGACATTGGTTCCTTCCGGGCCTTTTTCTTCACAGTACCTCAAGATATGGAGCTGGTATTTGTTTGTACATAGCGTTATCATGTAGAGCGACAGATCACGTTGTGAGCTTTATGGACATTTACCCATTTGTTTGTACATAGCATTATCACGTAGAGCGACAGATCACGTTGTGAGCTTTATGGACATTTACCCATTTGTTTGTACATAGCATTATCACGTAGAGCGACAGATCACGTTGTGAGCTTTATGGACATTTACCCATTTTTAACAGAGCTATGGCCAGATAGAGTTTTACTTTCATAACTCTGTCAGACATGGAATTAATCGACCGGTATTTGAACTTGCGCTGAGTAGGGCACGTTTAAAATTTGTTAGATTCTCCAGTCGTCCTTTAGTACCGAAGATGATTTTAATGTTTTCACATGACTTCACAGTTTCAGAAACATATAGACTAGTTTTTGCTTGTCAGAGTTTCATGGTCTTCGCATTATATGGCAGTTTGAATGTCATATTACGAGTATTTTCCAGTTCACCCGTGATAGTAAACTTACATTTTGGGCACTAGAACAATATACCTATTCCAAACCTTCTGGCATTTGTCGGACAGAAGAGTCGTCCTGTTTCTTATTAAAGCTTGGTATGTTCACCAGCAGTAAGTTCGGTAGCATGTGAACGCGGAAATACTTACATATTAACATGATAGGCCAGAGATCAGAGTTATATGAAGAACATAAAGTCACAAAAATGTGTTCGTGTCTGAAAAGTAAAGTACAGTTTGTTTTATTTAACAACGCCACTAGAGCACATTGATTTTTTATCTGGATTAAAAAACCCATGCCTCGACTGGGATCCGAACCCAGTATCTACCAGCCTGTAGACCGATGGCCTAACCACGACGATACCGAGGCCGGTTCGTGTCTAAAAGCCCGAGTCTCTTAAAAAAACCCACCCAAACCCACATAAACATTCATGATATTTCAAATCAGTGAAACAAATATGTATACACATGCCATGAAAATACACAAATACATAAATATTATACTTTTACACAATAAAGCAAATCAGTATATTTTGTGACCACCCCCACTATCATAATCATCATTATCATCAGAATCATCATATCATCAACAACAAAATCATCGTCATAGTTATCATCATAAAAAACAACATCATCATCATCATCATCAACATCATCATCATCAATATGAACAACAACATCATCAACAACAACAACATCATTAGAATACGATCACTAGATTTAGTACCCTATAATTTAATATTATCTTTCTTGCAGACTCCAATTGTTTTGAACTGGAATGGCTGGACTGATTCTCTGTCTGGAATGTTCCGCTACGCATGGAAAGTTTTCAAATTGGTGCCAGACATTAGCGGTAGACTGCACGAGCAACATCCACTAAAACCTTGAAGACAGAGGAAGTGTTGCAAGCAAATCGTAGTAGCGTGAAGCCGTCTTACCAACCGACAGGAGTTGGGATGTATTCCTTCATTCTAGAAGCTTCAGATTTGGCAAACAACTCTGGCTTTATCAGACGCTTATGTCTGTATGACCCATCATCAGAAATCACTTCTGAGACACTTGAAGTATCTTCAGCTAGAGGATTCGGAAAAGATGGTTGGACCTCTAACATAAGCCATCCACTGATCATAACCTCGACAGATCATTTCGTTAACAAGATTCACGAAGACAACAAGCTTCTTAACCCTGTGAAGGAATACTTAAAGAAGCGGGATGATGGCTTGAAGAGAATTGACCAGGATGACACCTTCGGTAAGAGAACAATGAAAGGCATCGGCAACAGCCGCGGCATTGTCAAGTTCGAGGTTGCCCATGTGAAAGACACTAATGGAGGAAGCGGCCAACACGAGCCGACGACTGGATGGCGAAATTTAACTTATTCAACTCTGAGTACATCTGTAGCTCCCAATAATCAAAGCAAAGGAAACACTGTTAGTATCTTGGTTCGATCTACGGACATCACAGATCGAAGTAAGACAGACGTGATCCGGGTTCACTATGATGATTCACCACCAAACGCGTTAAAACAAGTACACTATAAAAGAAATGTTCCTGGCATTTATCCATTTGGATCAAAGTAAGCAGAATATGTAATTGCCTTATGCAGAAATTTGTAATATGCCAAAAGACGATACGAAAGGCAACTTCGTTATCAACCCTAAACAGAACACTTTAAAAGAAATGTTACAGGAACGTACCCATTTGGATCAAATTAAGTACACTATGTAATTGGCCCATGCCGAAATTTCTAACATACGAAAATAATATCGACACGAAAGACAAATTCGTTACCAATCCTAAACAGTATACTGATTTATAGTAAAAAAAGTACCAATATTTATTACTGAATGTATATATTAGTAGATTTGCCCTGTTTTATGCAATACTGAAAACTATTCAGCTGTTATTTCTTGAACATCTGCGGTTAGTTTGCACTGTTTCTTAACATATGAAGGTGGCATTAGTTGTCATTTATTACAGTTACCTTGACTACATCCGACAAAGAGAGTGGTGTACATCAAGTCAACATGACAGTTGTTAGAATGAAATTAGATTCTGTCATTTGGTCTCATTCGTTCCATATCCCCACCATACCTGTAAGTATTTAATTTGTTTTACATAGATTGCAGACTCAGACACTATCACATATCCGGGGCGGGACGTAGCCCAGTGGTAAAGCGTTCGCGTGATGCGCGGTCGGTCTGGGATCGATCCCCGTCGGTGGACCCATTGGTCTATTTCTCGCTCCAGCCACGACTGGTATATCAAAGACCGTGGTATGCGCTATACTGTCTATGGGATGGTGCATATAAAAGATCCCTTGCTGCTAATCGAAAAGGGTATCCCATGACGTGGCGACAGCGGATTTCCTATATCTTAATATCTGTGTGGTCCTTAACCATATGTCCGACGCCATATAACCGTAAATAAAATGTGTTGAGTGCGTCGTTAAATAAAACATTTCCTTCCTTCTGTCCTATAACATATCCATGAATACAAGTGGACGCACACAGACACAGTAAAGAAAACAGCCACGCACAATAGCATACACATCTGTACATATATTCTCTCTCCATCGTTCTCTATCTTTCTCACACACATCACTGACAAAAATACATGAATACCCAAGTTCTGGATATCAACAACTGCTGGCTGATGGTTCCAAGAGATGGACTTAAATCCGAGATCGTGGAATTGAAATTTCAGATTTTTAACAACGCGCTTCTCTCTGTCACCGAGGAGTCAATGTAAGTATAATTTCAAACGCCATAAATAACCAGAGGGGGGAATATTGTTCGAAAATCGATGTACGCGTCACTGATTCATCCGTAGTTTCAAAGCAGTTGTCAAGGAGAGCGATGACATCAAATGTGAAATGCCTTTCTGGGAAATGAGCCAATCTCTCAATTTAAGCACTTACTTGTCAGTAAATAATCCGAGTGTGGATTGCAACCCCATATCTAATGACTATATTTCCAATCAAACATATTCATTTTTGCTTAATGTCTACAATGCGTTTCTGTACTATAGTCCAAACAGTTCGTATTTGTATGTACGTACGTACGTACGTAGGTACGTGTGTGTGTGTGTGTGTGTGTGTGTGTGTGTGTGTGTGTGTGTGTGTGTGTGTATTCCGAATGTAATATATTTTGTCTTCCTAACGCCAAGAGTCAAAAGTGTAGCTCATATATTTTTTTTTAATTTGTGCTTCCGTTTGTAGTAATATTTGTAGATGTCTTATTTTCAATGTGGGTCGCATGAGCCTAAACTGTAAGCAAGGTCAAACGGATATATAAAGAAGCTAGTTTTCTTTCACAATGAACTCCAAAATTTATTTTCAGGTTTCTAGTTTGTCAACGCTAAATGGCACAGAAGCTTATGAGTATTTATAAACAATTTAATAATAATTAAATCAAGGATATATATTAGATCTTCTTTAATATATATATATATATATATATATATATATATATATATATATATATATATATATATATATATATATATATATATATATATAATATAAATATATACCAGTCCCTAATTATATATTATGACTCTTCAAAAGAAAGAAATCGCAAAACCACATTTCCTCCGTACTACATTTGGAGAATTGATTTAATTATTGAATGGTGAGTCCATAATTTCCAACTACTGTGTGCAGGGATTGTTCACAATTCACTCTAGTCCATATATATATATATATATTTAAAATACTGAAATACAAAATATTTTAAAAATCAGTCCTTGTACTATTATACAAGTTCTCTCTCTCTCTCTCTCTCTCTCTCTCTCTCTCTCTCTCTCTCTCTCTCTCTCTCTCTCTCTCTCTCTCTCTCTCTCTCTCTCTCTGTCTCTATGTATCTATATACTATATGTCCCAGTCTCTCTCATATATATATATATATATATATATATCCCATATATATATATATATATATATATATATATATATATATATATATATACACACACACAAGTGTTGGACGCACGCAGAAATTAATAGTATACCTTAAATTGCTTTTGCGTACTCCACTTGATTCATAAACGTTTGAAACAGACTTTATTACCCATAAGGTTAAAAATATATTGGTACATATCAAAGTGATCGTCTCACTAGAAAGCAAAGTAGGACGTAACACTCCGACATCACATGACGTCATTGATTGACGCACTACATTATGATAATAATTTACCACTTGTAAAATAATTTTTTTAATTATTGATGTTATTTGTTTATAGGGATATGCCATTATATGTTACAGTGACAGGCCCTACTGTTAAACAGTACGGCGTATATTATACTATTAGAGCCGTTTGTCATCGCTGAAATAAAACATTACTTATATGTTATGGTCATCTTTGTTTTTCTAATACCACAAAATGCTTTCTTTTCGTTTTATAAACGCACGTGCGTCTGAACAGTAATGTTTATAGAGTCTTTTTCTAGTCTATTTTTAGGGATAATTCCTTGTTTCAACGTCACAAATTCTTGTTTTACTCATTTGTAACTTTATCCAAATGCTTCACTAAACTTAGTGTCGTCTGTGAAAGGTTGAAACTAACGTCTGCGTCTTTAATAGAGTGTGTTTTCGTGACATGAATGTTCACAAATCACATCTCATAAGCAACACCATGGTGGGGTGTGATTTTTATTAGTACCTCAGTAATGTTCTTTGGTGGTTTTAGTCCTGGGTCCTATGCATATTCGTAATGAAAATATTACCACGATTGTAGCTAGGATCAGGTGGGACCACGCCCCCGCATGTTACGAACGGACAGAAATGTGGATCAACTACAAGAACAAAGATGGCAAGCCCATAAAGAAGAGTTTACACAAAGATGCAGTGTATGAAGATATTATTGGGCTCGAACCCGGAACCAGCTACACCATACAGCTGATATCTCAGTACGGAGAGATCATGAGTGAACCAGTCAACTTTAATCTAGTATAAAATAGTATGATCATTATTTCAATCAAAACAAAGAAAAACACCCAAAAATAAACGTTAATACATGCATGGATTTGTCATTATTGCAGTTAAAGTGTCATGTGAATTTATGTAACGAACGCACCATATTAAGAGGATTCTTCGTTTATCAGTGAAGCTATTAGCTATTTGGTTAGCAGATCTTAGCATGCTGCAGTCAGTATTTCGTGGAACCTTTACACATGCTAGGTTCCGACTACCAACTGCCAGCAGAAAGATGTCCAACGTTCTGCTGTCACGACTTCTACGACTGCCCTGTTTCTAGTCTGAGCGCTTATAAACTCGATTCTCCTCGTATACTCCATTCGTTGTTACTCTAAGCGCACCCGTCTAAGTCGGGAGTTGTAGAAATTACAACGAAACCGCAGAGTTGGCCAACTTTGTGTGGGCAGTTGACAGTCTGAATCCTTCCTTACATACACCTCGTACATTCTCTTCAAAGCCACATGGTTGTGTCATTCATGTTGGACGGGCTATCGTGTTTTTCATTCTTGGTATTATTTAATAAATTATTTCGTAACTGCAAACCGTCCTCGATGGCGCAGTGGTTAAGCCATCGGACTACAGGGTTCGCAGCCCGGTACCGGCTCCCACCCAGAGCGAGTTCTTAGCTTATCGGTATAAGGCCATTACACCCTCTCCTCTCTCAGTAATCATTAACCAACTAACAACTAACCCACTGTTCTTGACAGACAACCCAGATAGTTGAGGTGTGTGCCCAGGACAGCGTGCTTGAACCTTAATTGGATATAAGTACGAAAATAAGTTGGAATGAATGAATGAATGAACTAACAGCAAAACGTAAAACATGAATGCCTCAAGATTGTAATTATTTTAATTTGTCGTAAAAACACTAAATAAATTAAAGCATGTTTATAGTTTGTTTTCACGTATTTTTGTTATTTATCAAATTTTAGGATCTCTCCCAGAATCTAGTGGTCTGAGTGACGGTGCGGTTTCTGGTATTGTTATTGGTAATCTGAACATAGCTGACTGTTTTGCAGTGCTAGACTGCTCAATACACATCAACGCCTAAAACATGTCTGTGGTACTGGTACCATTGAAACGGTTATCAAGCGACATACGAAGATATTATTCCAAAGCTGCTGTCTGCATTTCATTGTCAAAGCGTTTGAGGAAGGTCTTCGTCAATTATAAATATTTAACCGTTAACAAATGAATAATTGTTGATATTTATATCCAGCAAAAATACTCGAATATTTTCAATACTTAAATTTGTGCTACTACATATTGTGCTCCAGATATCATTCCTACGGGCCCGACTAAACAAGAACACAGAGGCATCGTTTGCGCTTGTTCTAGATAAATGCAAGATGATTTTCAAGCTGGTCCGCACACAATGCCCATATACTGTCTTTTTACTGGTGTATTTGTTTTAGAACGTATTATTGTCCTTTGTCTTCTGTAGCTGTGAAAATATCGAGTTTTATATGCAAATAATAGTATTTTTTATTATGTTTGTAATAGGTTTCTTGCAGTTAATTATATCATTGTTATTTACAGGTAATCAACGTACATGAATGTTGCACTGTTTTAATGTTATCTGTAACTAATTGATGATAAATAGAGGTTATTACCAGTGTTTTTCGGTATCGTCAATATAATATATTAATAATAAAAATTGTATTATGCGAGCCACTGGCGATTTTTATTCCTAATATAAGATATTGACGATAGCGAACAACACGAGGTTAATAATATCTTTATCATATAATCTCAAGCTTAATACAACGCGCTTTTGTAAACTGTACACGCAACTTTAATTCCAGTCCGCCATTACTAGATATTCCAATGACGTATGAATATGTGGTGCGGTGTCCTTACATCAAAATAAACTAGTGCATAACGTTTTTTATTTTTTGAACGCTGAACAGCTTTTAGTGTAAAATTGCTTATGAAATGTTTTTATTTGATGACTATAAATGCATACATCAATTATCGAGTGTCACCCTAGTACATTTGCTTACATGTCAATAAACCTAGTGCCGTGACCTCGATTAATTTACATCTAATTTGCAAAGTTATCAAATTCTGAAAAATATCACATACTTAGATTGCACTGAAAATGTATTATATTATATGATAATAGGTAATATAGTAAATGATGGTGTTCCTTTTAAGTAATTTGACAATTTACATTTTTATAAAGCACTGCAGCTTCTTTATTTCTGGTGTTTAATTTGAAGACAGCTTGTTAACAAATTGACCACTGACCAAAGCACAAGCATGATTCTTTGCACAATCTCGAAAACATAGCACTTGCATTCTTGCTTGGCGTCTATCAATGTGTTGGTGTTTCTGCCTAGCCTCTCGATATGTAGTCTTTTTAGCAAGTGCAAGTGTTTTGAACTTTAGTAATTAAATTAAAGTTTTAACTGAATTGTTTTATTGAATTTATGTATTAATTTCAATTTGTGTTGCAACGTTTTTTAACATGCATTCTCTGTGGATGCAACTATCAGCAATACCGAATACGTGTTTGGTAGGCAAAACATTTAATTCCGCAGAAGTACGGAGATACGGTTTTGTCATTCAGATTTAATTGTTTTTCTATAAGTTGCCTACTTGCCTATCGATGTGTTTTATCAATAACTTTCAAGTATGGTGTTAATTATTATATTATATAGTATATATGATGATATAATAATAATAATAATAATTCATTATAATAATAATAATAATAATAATAATAATAATAATAATACATGTAAAGGATCATTCTATCTTAAAATGGTGCTAAGATCTACAAAGAGAGGTGTAATGAAGTGCAGTACGATATATTAGTTGATGGAGTGTTTTGTAGATTGGGACCAGTGTTTCGTATATAGAAAGAATACTACACGAGCTTGCCTGTCACACCATTTTTATGAAATGAGTGAACAGGTTTTGTATTTTATGTATTACAAACCATCTACAAACAAGTCGTAACGCAGAAGTCAGCAAATGTTGAGGCCTACTACACGTTATTTCTTTTACGAATTGGGTCGTTACGCTCATGTCAAGCCAATATAACACTAGTTAGATATTGAGTGATTGTTATGACATGTGTAATATCTTACACTGGTGTGTAATAAAAACGTATTTTTAGCAGCTCAGTCAGAACTTTATGTTGGCAGGTTATTTTTTCCACTTGATAGCTTTGACATTC
>NC_054708.1:5350362-5352862 GCF_016097555.1 Gigantopelta aegis | reverse complement strand
TTAAAGACACCTCTAGAGCACATTGATTATTAATCATCGGCTATTGGATGTCAAACATTTGGTAATTTTGACTCGTAGTCAATAGAGGAAACCCGCGACATTTTCTTAATGAAGCAAGGGATCTTTTATATGCACTTTCCCACAGACAGGAAAGTACATACAACGGCCTTTATCCACTTGTGGTGTACTGGTTGGAACGAGAAAAAACTATTAGTTGAACGGATCCACTGAGGTGGTTCGATCCTGCGACGCAAGCACCTCAAGCGAACGCTCAACCGACTGAGCTAAATCCCGCCCCCGTGCTCTAAAAATGACCGAAGTGGCAAATATCGTACTACCAACTAATGTTGTTTTTTGTGAAAGTATGGACTCTGACTATCTCCTGGGTACAAATTAGGCAGAATACCTGTGGGTGAATATGGTCAAATGACGTCATCAATATGGCCGCTTCGAATTTAATATTTTTCCATCTAGTTCCGATAGAGTCTTCATTCTATTTAGTTGTTTGACATATTAAGCCTTTGGAAAGGTTGAACATGTTATAATACAGTTTAAAAACAAACATTTATTAATGTTGGGGTGTTAATACATTGTAAACAGTAGAGAGCGTTTCCAATATGGCTGTCTCCAGGCCAACAATGCTGTTATTTAGCGATGATGAAATAAAATGTATTAGAAGTAAGCCGTAGTAGCTTGTCTTGGTTATTAATACAAATTCATTTTTAAAACATTACTTTGGTTCCTGATATTTAGTGTCCGATTTTATTCCCATAAGAAATAAGCTAGTACATGTATTAATTTCGTCAAAAGTGTGTGTATGTTTGAAGATATCTAGCTATGTATGTAAATAACTTTGTTTCAAACACTCCTAGACATGAAATCATATAATATTACCACAAACAAACACACACGCACGCACACACGCATGCGCATTCACACACGCACCTACACACACACGAACAGATAGAGAGAGAGAGAGAGAGAGAGAGAGAGAGAGAGAGAGAGAGAGAGAGAGAGAGAGAGAGAGACGGAACATATGCCCATGTCACCGTTTCGAGTATGCCAGTTCCATCGTGACGCAAGAGGTCTTAACCTGGTATGTGAAGCCCTTATAAAGAGCTTTATTATAAGCATTGATTCCAGTGATAGGAAGATCAACATAATTTTCACGATGAGCTGACAACCGTTATAAATCTGCTGTGTGATGTACAGAAGATATTCACTGATTAATACAAAGAGTACTGGTATCTCTAAAACTGCAGTGTATATTGTCTTACCAGTTTCTTGGTTTGGTATCATTGTGTTCTTTAAGTACAGAATACAAGGCAATTAATTTAGTTTTTGAAAATAACGAATAAAATATAGTCATGGCATAGATCAACCCTATTAAGAATTGCAATATATCATTCAAAATGCTTTGCTTATTTAAGTGAAGATGCATGAAGTTTGTAACGAACGTTTTACTTCTCACAATAACAAATGCATAGCTCGTGCATTTTCATCGGTCTTATTTTGGCATATACATTCAGTGTTGCATCCACTTAAACTCTTGTAAAAACACTGCATGTTTTTTGGGGAGGTGTCGCAGGTGTGGTACGACATATGGAAACTCAAGACTGACTTTATCAGAAGATCACCTCCATCCTTCTGGAGTACATGCAATGCATTCATTCTATCCACTGGTGAAGCACATTCCAACTGGGTAGGCAAATCGTTTCGCGTGCTGTAGTAGGGCATCCTAGGTGGATGGAATGGTTTGCGTTGTTGTCCCATTCTGGACGTACAGCATATTCTTAGCTATGTCAACATGTTCCAGGTCACCGGTTTTATCATACACGTTTACTGTGAAGCGTTTTAGTAGATTGGGTGTGGATCATTTGAATATACTTTGGTAAAGGCACTTGTCACCTTTTACCTGTTAGCAAAGAAAGCAGAGGTAGTATATCATCCTCTTAAGCTGTGGAAAAGAAGCAGATACAGGTATTTTTCTTTACTCAGGAAGTCACATATACCACTGATGTGATGACATGTAACTTATTTACATGTAGCAAAGGCAACCCATATTCTCAAAATGTCTTGCAGTGGTATAGGACACATACATTATGAAGAGCAATCAAGTCATCCTCAGGAGAAAAGCAAACAAAAAGTATTCAAGGAAGCAGACATCCTGGCTAAAGTGAAATCACTGGCCCTGCCTTTCTTCAAAAACCTTCAGAGGTTGTGGAAATGATTTGCTGTCCTCAAAAAAAAAATTAACGGACAGTCTGGTGTGCATCGAACTGCTACCCTGTGTGACCTGTGTCTTTACCTACGTTTCGCTCAACCCTTACACACAACCAGATACAGATGGTCCTCATTCCCCGCTATTCAAATGATTCACAGTTATCTTGCAAGTTGAAATAATGTCTCACCAGTGAACAGTGAACAAAATGCACCCACTCTAGATGGTGGGGATGGATCTTTGATAAAGACACCAGCTGCCGCCAAGGCATGCATTAAA
>NC_054708.1:5323343-5345843 GCF_016097555.1 Gigantopelta aegis | reverse complement strand
GGGGAAACGATGGGTTATTGATGTATTAACTGATTAATCGGAATTATTCGCATGCATCAAAGAGATTTGATAGTACACATTGGTTAAGTGAAACAATGTTAAAGTTGCTTTTGGTTTACCACACCACTAGAGCACATTGATCAATTAATCATCGGTTATTGGATGTTAAAGATGTGAGTATTTTACTTTGAATAAAATCTATTATTATTAAAATATTTGATAGCAGACAGTGCAGATGTGAAATAATATGCCGTTTACTTTATGAAACGATGTTGTTTACTTTGAACTAAATGAATATTACTCCTTCTTTCCATTACATTTTTCCACGTTGGAGGTTTGACCGTGCTTAATGAATATTGGTTTATTCCATGTTCGTTTAGCAAATGCAGGCATTTACACACGCATCACGCACACGCACACATGATGTTTGCAAAAAAATTAAACAAACTTATTCCATGTGGACATAAAGTAAGAGGAAACGATGACAGTAATGGACAGACAGAAGCTGATATCGGACTTATTCCATGTCAACATAAAGGAAGGGGAAACATGACAGTAATGTTTTGATCAGCAATTAGCTGATTAATCGGACTTATTCCATGTGATGAATAAAGTAAGGAGAAACGAGGGGACAGTAAAATCAGAAATTTGATGTATTAACAAAACGTGTGGATCATTTAAATGATTCAGGTATTCCAGATTAGTTATATTCAATAACGTACAGGAATTAAATGATTCTGGGGTTACGATCACAGTAATGTTGTTGATGATCATTTAAATGATTCTGGTCTAGTTAAATCAGATTAGTTATATTCTCTGTGTCCTTCACTACGTATGTTAGTAGAAGTACTCTGACTGTAAACGAGCTAGACGGACATTTAGAAGGTTATGCGCTCTCATTACAGTCAGAGACCAAGCTATGTAATTGTTGTGCAATCGCTGCCCACCAAAGAGTAATCAAAGATTCCCACTCTAATACCACAACAATCATACGTTGACGTCAAATCCCTTTACGTCGATCATCTTCGAGTTCCTTAATATAAAAAAATGCACATATTAATCACGTATACACTTACTACAGAAAGAAACCCGACAGCACCCACATGTAGCTAAGTTTCGGCAAAGTTCAACAGCAGAATTCTAAGGTCGCCGACCTATACCGTGACGTAGCGTCACATGATCGTCCACTCAGTAATTCCGTCTTCCAGGGGCTTTCTCATACGATAATACAACAAGTGCTCGACAATCACCCAAAAAAGTTTGTTTTATTTTTCACCACTAGAGCACATTCATTTGTTAATCATCGGCTATTGGATGTCAAACATTTCGTAATTTTGTCTTAGTCTTAGAAGGAAGGAAACGTCGTCAAATAAAACATTTCCTTCCTTCTAGAGAGCAAACCCGCTTCATTTTTCCATTAGTAGCAAGGCAGCTTTTATATGCACCATCCCATAGACAGGATAACACATACCACGGTCTTTGATATACCAGTCGTGGTGCACTGGGTGGAACGAGGAATAGCGCAATGGGCCCACCGACGGGGATCGATCCCAGACCGACCGCGCATCACGCGAGCGCTTTACCACTGGGCTACGGACAATCACCAAAGCAACCGAGTCGTATGCCTGCTTGACGTGTGTACCACTCCATGTTTGCCTTACACTATCAACTTCACTTCATGAGTTCCAGTAAGACAGCCTTTGTCTACACAGCCCATTGAGCTATTTCTCGTTACACCCAGTGCACCACGACTGGTATATCACAGGCCGTGGTATATGTTATTCTGTCTGTGGGTTTCTTTCTGTAGTGTGTGTATTAGTGATTAATACGTGGATTATTTTTAATCAAGGAACTCGAAAATGATCGATGTAAAGGTATTTGACGTCAAACATAGGATTGTTATGGTATTAGAGGGGGCATCTTTGACTACTCTTTGGTGGGCAGCGATTGCAAATGTTTTTACATAGCTTGGTCTTTGACTGTAATGAGAGCGTATAACCTTCTAAATGTCCGTCTTGCTCTCTTACAGAGTACTCGGGCTATACGTATGTCTGTCTCTTTGTGGGGGGGGGGGGGGGGGGGGGGGGGGGAACACGGGAAAACGAAATATAGTTATTTTTGATCGGCTTTAATCCGCCCCTAGCTCCCAGTTATATGCACAGATTTGCCATTCGATATCAGGAGCGTGTGAAATGTTAGCATGGGGTTATGACTGTGGCTAGAGATGTTTAGGGGGGGGGGGGGGGGGGGGCGTCGAGACTTGCTCCCCTGGAAAACATACTGAGAAAAAGAAATTCGACCACCGGTGGTGCCGTGGTTAAACCATCGGACATACGGATGGTAGGTACTGGGTTCACAGCCAGGTACCGGCTCTCACCCAGAGCGAGTTTTAACGACTCAATGGGTAGGTGTAAGACCTCTACATTCCCTTCTCTCTCACAAACAGCTAACAACGTTCTAAACTACTGTCCTGGACAGACAGTCCAGATAGTTGAGGTGTGTGCCCATGACAGCGTTCTTGAACTTTAATTGGATGTAAGCACAAAAATAAATTAAAATGAAATGAACATTCGAACCCCGAAACCAGGCCCCGAAACCAGCCCCCGAAACCCACCCCCTGCAAAAGGGCCTGGATATATAATTTGTCAGTGACTGAAGTCGTCAACCTGAAATGCGACACAAAAGCCGGTAACAAAGGAGAACAAGGAAGAGAAACGAGTGTTCAAAGTACGCGGAAAATTAAGACCAAGTTTTCCGCTCAATACAATCATTTAATAGTATAAGGAACGCTACGTTTAGTTTCCTGTTAATGCAATTTTGTGTAAACAGCAAACAAAAGGAAATAGACTTCACACTTCGGCGTACTTAGGCGAAGTAACTATAGTCCTGTTCAGTTGTTTAGACCCTAAGTTATTTTTCTCCCTACCAATCAAGCATATAATGTTCAATGCATTTATTAAGTCTTTAACGATGAAAACAATTTATTACCATGACATTCATTATCAAACAACCTATCAATTGAACAAATATAAATGTATATTACAAAACATGAACAATCAATATATATAAAACCATATAAAATACACCTACATACGAAGCCAGAGGTGCGTGTGGGGTTGGGTGGAGGGTCACGCCTCCACCAATCGCGCGTATACAATATTCTGGCCACGTTTGTGTGTAATATGTGACAATGAACATCTGGAGATTAAGACTTCACCCCAACCCTTTCACTAAAAGGGAACGTGGCCTTTAGATGAACACTTGCCCGTGCATTATTAAATAATAAATATTATATATTATTCATGGACATACAACCTGACAGTCATAACGTATGAACCTATCTTATAGTTACTTTACAGTGTTTTATCCCCAATAGCACCCAAACTTATTTGTGTAATAGTTAGAGGACGAGTAACAATACTTTATCGGCGTATAAAGGTAGTGTCGCACGAGACAAAGGCGAGACGTTAGCCGAGCGTTTTCTCGTGCGACACTACCTACATACGCCGATAAAGTATTGTTACGAGTTCTCTAACTGTCTTAGAGCAGAGCCAAAATCTCGAGCTGTTCGGTGAATCAAGAGGTACACGAAGTGTACACTTTATATAAACTGCACAGTTCATCTGAAGTACTTTATCGGGATATAAATGTACTTCACGTGACCAAATATGAAGCTCCCATTGGACTAGAAATTTCAGCTGTGCTCTAATTTTATATTAGTACATTACATTAATGACAAATGTTTTTAATAGCGGGGGCCCAAGACCCGTCGTTGCTTTTGAACAGGTGGGTGGGATAAGTTTTAATTTTTTGTGTATTTTGTCATATATATTGTTTGACAAAATAGAGGGGGCGTGTCACCTGGACTTCCCGCCTGAATCCACGTCTGAGTTCTTTATTCACTTATGTTTCCAAATTGTTTCTTAAATATAGGTCATACTACAATATATTCCGCTTGGAAGGCTGAAAAGAACATTAGTTTGAAACACACTATAGAGTGATGCTTTTTTTTGTTATGCAAATAGCCTTTGTTATTTATAGGAGAACGAACCTGTATTCAAAACATACAGAGATTTTTTTGTAAAATGGACACAAGTCAACGTCGTGCATTTTAGATGATGAATTGTATATAAAACCTGTCGGGGTTTGGGTTTGTTTTCATGCAAATGTAAGGAAAACAAGGATATAATAGGAATTAAACGTAACATTTGTAAACAACTTAGGGTTTGAACAATTGAACAGGACTATAGGGAACAGTAATATCTTAAAGGTCCTATGTCAAAGTTGAAACTACAATATTTGGTTATTTTCACATTTATTTGTAATTAACTACAAATTAATCGACCCCACGCATAATCTTCCCGATAGTAATAAAATGTCTTGCATAATCTTTCGATACTTATTAACAAGTCTTGCACTAGATGACAAGAGGGGTTTCCCGAATAATTTGTGGCTAAATATAGCATGACTACCATGTTTGTTTCTTTTGTTATTTGACCACAAAGCATTTTGGATAAACTTAGTGTGTTGAATGTGTATATATAACACAATGATGACATTAGTTTATGCGAGTGACAAACTCTCAAGATTCCACCAAAAGAATAATTTCTACTACTAAATGGAATTATTTAGTTGTAATTTTTTGTTTATAGACATATAGTCGAAGGTATAAACTTTATGTGTTAAAGAAAAAAATTAATTAATATTTTTGGCGGGAAATGCCATTATTTCATTTTGACATGAAACTGCTAGAAATAAAGACTCTTGTAACGGTTTAATACGTTTGATTACTGGCATTCATCTCTAGCGCAGTCGGCAAAGCTCTAGCATGGGGTCGCAGGATCGAACCTCCTTGAAGAATGCGTTCTCTTACTGGGTTGTTTTTCTGTCTCAACCAGTATACCAGTGACTGGTATATCAAAGCCGTGGTGTGTGCTGTCCTGTCTGTGGAAAAGTGCATATAAAGGATCCCTTGCTGCTGCTGAAAAAATGTAGCGAGTTTCATCTCTAAGACTATATGTCTGAATTTTCAAATGTTTGTCATCCAATAGCCGATAATTAATAAATCAACGTGCTCTAGTGGTAGTCGCTAAACAAAACCGACTTATTGTCATCTCTTAAATAACGAAACATTTTAGGAGAGGGACGATTAATCTCCTACCTGCTTCAACAATGTGAAACACAACACATCTGTCAAACACCACGTGCTGTCTACACCCGCCCGGAACAGCGTTAATTACACGAGCGACATTAGATAAGGGAGATAATTAAGTGAGGTTGTATCCAACCAATGAACGTCAGGAACACAATATGTCTGTGAATATAAATCTTATGTATACTAATTTGTTTTCTTTCTTGATTTTCGGTTTCATTTTGATGTTTAAACGCACACTCTGATCCTAATTCGTTATGGGTTTTAATGAATTATGTCTATTACTTGCAGCTATTTGTGTTCCGCCGTGTAGAAACGGGGGCACCTGTGACAGACCTGGTCACTGCAACTGCCCTTCTGGAAGAGACGGGGAAAGATGCGATGGACGTAAGTACAAAAATGAGACCACAATAATAATTAGGGGTGTATCGATACAATTGGGTGACAATACGATATGTATTACGATAGTTACCTCACGATAAGAATTATCTGTCTGTCTGTCTGTCTTCTAATTCAAATTGTATAGCCTCAACACATTTATTTACGGTTATATGTCGTCGGATCACACAGATATTGAACGAGAAATCCCGCTGTCGTTACTTCATTGGCTACTCTTTTCGACTAACAGCAAGTGTTCTTTTATATGCACCATCCCACGGACAGGATAGCACATACCACGGCCTTTGATATACCAGTCGTGGTGCACTGGCATAGTATCGCGATATAAATTAAAATTAATTCTGTCTTGTTGGTCTAGAAAATAAAACAAACATTAAAGGGACATTCCTGAGTTTGTTGCATTCTAAGATGTTTCCGACTAATAAAATATTACATATCTGTAATAATAAAAGGAAGGAAGGAAGAGCAGTCTATTAATCATCATCTATTGGATGTAGTAAGGATTTTTTTTATCTGTAACATTCCACATACATGGCAGCACATGCCACGGTCTTTGATATACTGGCTGGAACGATAAATAGCCCAATGTGTGTGTTCGTATAGTATCAACACTCTACTAAAAGTCATCTGATTAGCAATATTATATCGCAATCTATGAGAAATATGTTGAAAAAACAAATAAACAGAACTCTGTCATGAATCTAATAACTTGCATAGCTTAATTTAAGCGTAGTGATACGATTTCATAATTGTATACACCTGAGGCTATATTTTCAGTAATTACCATTTATACGTTTGTGGTAATAATATTATATGGTATTTACTATTAGCAAGACTATTGCGTTACACTGGCTAGGGTACTACCTAAGGCAGATCTCTGATCGAGAGTATCTATTTTCGTCTTCACAGTTTCAATTTTGATCGTCTAGTTACATTCGCCAGGTCAAAGACATTTCTCTTTATGTCTGAAACTGGCAGCTTAGCCCCATCTCCCATTTTTATAATTTGCTGTAAGTGTAAAAGTGATAGTATTTATATTCATTGTGTATGTTCATTGAAACTCTGCGTGTAGCAGTTTTAGCCACACCTTACTGCTGTCGTCCATGGGATTTGGTTTGGTGGTATATTATTTACAGGCCTTTTGTACGTCACCCTTTTCAGTAATACGCTTTGTTCTTCATTGTTGGTATACGTGTCATAATCACATTGCATTTCAGTGAAATGTTCACACCTGACAGCGTGTTATCCTGGCATGTGTGAACGAAACCCCGGGAAAACCTCTGTCACGTGCACCTGTGAGAACGGATTTGGGGGATCTAAATGTATCAACAGTAAGTGTTTTCTATTACCACCATCAGCAGCAGCACCATTAGTATTACTAGTACTAGTAGTAGTACGAACAGTGGTAGTAGAAGTAGGACATATAGTGGTTGTCGTAGAGATAGTATTAGTAGTAATAGTAATAGTAGTAGTAGTAGTAGTAGTAGTAGTAATACTAATAGTAGTAGTAATAGTAGTAGTAGTAGTAGTAGTAGTAGTAGTAATAGTAGTAGTAGTAATAGTAGTAGGAGTAGTAGTAGTAGTAATAGTAGTAGTAGTAGTGGTAATAGTAGTAGTAGTAATAATAGTAATAGTAGTAGTAGTAGTAGTAATTGTAGTAGTAATAGTAGTAGTAGTAATATTAGTAATAGTAGTAGTAGTAGTAATAGTAGTAGTAGTAATAATAGTAGTAGTAGTAGTAATAGTAGTAGTAATAGTAATAATAGTAGTAGTAGTAATAGTAGTAATAATAGTAGTAGTAGTAGTAATAGTAGTAGTAGTAGTAGTGGTAATAGTAGTAGTAGTAGTAATAGTAGTGGTAATAGTGGTAGTAGTAGTAGTAGTAGTAATAATAGTAGTAATAGTAATAGTAGTAGTAGTAGTAGTAGTAGTAGTAGCAGTAGTAATAGTAGTAGTAGTAGTAATAGTAGTAGTAATAATAATAGTAGTAGTAGTAGTAATAATAGTAGTAATAGTAGTAGTAGTAGTAATAGTAGTAGTAGTAGTAGTAGTAGTAGTAAAAGTAGTAGTAATAATAGTAGTAGTAGTAACAGTAAAAGTAGTAGTAATAATAGTAGTCATAATAGTAGTAGTTGTTGTAGTTGTAGTTGTAGTAGTTGTAGTTGTAGTTGTTGTCGTAGTAGTTGTTGTTGTTGCTGCTGTTGTTGTAGTGGAGAGTGTGCTGTGAGTGCGAACCATCCATCTCGAATTTCAAATCGCCAGCGTATTAATGTCGTATGTAATGCATTTTAGTGATATATATGATTACAATCAATTTGCAATATGTACAGATGTTTAAATTGGAAGAGAAACAAAACATTCATCATTCCAATACAGGGGTCGAAATTTGGCTGACGTTCCTGCGGGTATTCGGTCTGGTTAAGCTACAAACTCTGCCGGCCCGAATCAAAACTTGCCGGACCAAATATGACTGATTCAAACTGAAAACGTGACAGACAAAAAATATCCCGCTCCTTGGAGATGTTGACCGACGAAACAGCAGTCGGGACAAAAATATTTCGACCCCTGCAATAAAGAAAATGTATTGCTATAGGCCTATCATGTATCTTGGCATTCTGACAACCAACAATAAAATACTAATACTACGTATGTGTGTTTAAATATATACATGTATATTTTTCAGTGGCGCCTGAATTAAAACCCGATATTAACACAATCCGGGCAAGGATGTCATTCTGGATGAGAGGAATAGCTCACCCGAGTGAAAGATACGCCCTCTACGTGGACTCGACCAACAGAACAGATACTGATTTCATGTGGACCAATCAGATCAAGTTTAACTGGCTCAACGTGACAGCTGTCAGTCAGTATATGGGGGACGATCCCCCGCATAAACCACCTTGGATCAAAGAAGCTAAATTCGGCATTACGGAAGCAGAAGTTAATATTTTTCTAATTAAGGAGTCCTTTCTAAGTATGTTTTCACAATATCTGTTTTACTAGTCCCCTACTGGACCAACTATAGGTTTCATCTTCGTCCTTCTGTCTGTCTGTCTGTCTGCCTGTCTGTCGGTTCGTCCGACTTTCCCTAAATAGTTTTCCTTGTCACAATGTCTTGAGATATTGAACTGAACGTTTGTGTATAGCTTTATCGTGTAATTTTACAAATCAAGTTTAACTTTCATAGCGATTTACCCATTTTTGACACAGAGTTATGGTCCTTGAACTTAGGATATATAAAATGTTTTTTACAGACTTTGTTTCCAATGCCTAAAGATACCGAGATGGAATTTTGTATAATGCTTTATCATATCTTGTTACAGATCAAGTTTATCTTTCGTGGCGATTTACCCATTTTGGACAGTTATGGCCCTTGAATTTATGAAATACGATAATATGTTGGCCCGGTAGGGGACATGTATTGCGTTAGCAGTACTCTCAGAATGCTTGTTTGAAAATGAAAATTAAACAAATTTAAAGGCGAATTTCGTAAACATATTTTCATAAACGCCAAAAAGAAGAATTCTAATGATTGCAGTAGGGCTATAAGTTCTTCATTGTGTACTCTCAAGCTGCTGTCTCTCGAATTGATCCTTTATTTTTCAAATTTTACTTTATTTTTCGCACACACCAAACACGGACAAAGATTTTCTCGTCCAGATGTATCAAAACATTTTACTAATAGTATTAGTAAAATTGAATACCATTTGTTTGGTATTGTCGAACTAATATTGTATTCGATAAAGATTTAGGAATATCTAACAGCAATATTAACACTGAACTTGTACTAGCATGCGATTATATTATTTTATATTTAAATGTGATTTTTTTGAATTATTTAAAATAAGAATGAGTAAAAATAGTGAATGGATATTTAAATTTATGAATCTCTTGTAATCATTTTAATTTTAATCATATATGAATTGACAACGGATAACATTGTTATGTCATTCAATGGGGGTTTTTCAGACCCTAATAAGAAATTTGTCAGCAAGAATGAAACGTTGAAGTGTAACCGGACTTTTACATCGTTGGATATTGGTCCGCGATCGCCTGCCCCGGATATAGTAAACTGCAGTATCAGTCTTCCAAACTTCGACAGGCAGCTGGAAAACGCAGACAGGTAACCGTGTATTCTTCTTGTTTTCCATTTTAAAGATAATCTTTAAAAAGAAGAAGAAAGAAACAAAGCAAATAAAGCAGAATATATTAATAATGCTAATAAAATATATACAGAAATATAGTTATGATTTTTCGTCGTAAAACGCTGGGGGGGGGGGGTTCAATTTAACTAGTGATTTCACTAATACAGGAGAAATAATATTTTCAGACTGACCGTGACGTTCAGAACTAAGAGCGGTGGATATCGTGAGGTGGTGGATGCCCAACGTCCTGGTATAATAATCGAGACGGACGATTTCGAGGGACAGTGGAGGAGCAAGGCAGTGGAGTTCCGTATCGATACAGCCCAACCAGAACACTGCAAACTCCACAGTGAATCGTGTACAGATATCATCTTCAGTGTGGACAATGACATCCACGTGACTCAGGTAAAAAAACAGTGAATCGTGTACAGATATCATCTTCAGTGTGGACAATGACATCCACGTGACTCAGGTAAAAAAACAGTGAATCGTGTACAGATATCATCTTCAGTGTGGACAATGACATCCACGTGACTCAGGTAAAAAACAGTGAATCGTGTACAGATATTATCTTCAGTGTGGACAATGACATCCACGTGACTCAGGTAAAAAACCAGTTTGCTTTGTTTAACCACACCACTTGAACACATTGATTTATTAATCATCGGCTATTGGATGTCAAACATTTGGCGATTCTGACATTATAGTCTTGGAGAAGAAACCCGCTACATTTTCCCATCAGTAGCAAGGCATCTTTTATATGCACCATCCCACAGACAGTGTAGCATACACCACGGTCGTCGTGAAATCGCTTGAACGAAAAATAGCGCAATGAACCCACCGACGAGGATGGACCCTGTACCGACCGTTTGTGAGAACACTATTCGTTATTTATGATAACACATAATAATATCACACATACGCGTGCTAACATTTTACTGACATTCATGTAGTATTATTTATGCCTACATTCTGTAATGACGTAAAAAAAACAAAGACGTCCGAGCATGTTGAGGAGTCAGACAAAGGGTTACAATAGACTCACACAATGCAGCTTAAATAATCCACAAAGACAATATGTAGAGATTAACATTGTGTTCGCCAACCCAGTATTTCAGATTAACCCAATGCCAAAGGCAAATGCGTCAAGCTACATTTGTAGTGTTCTTCGAGAACATGTTCCCTCGACAATTCTGAAATATTTAAAGAATGAATGAATGAATGAATGAATGAATGAATGTTTAACGACACCCCAGCACGAAAATTACATCGACTATTGGGTGTCAAACTATGGTAATGGGAGAAATATTTAAAGAAGCTCAAAACGTGTTTTCATGGACATTTTGTGTTCTATATTCTGGATTATGAATAAGAAAAGATAAATGAATTAAAAAGGCACTCCGTACTTTAAACGGCTGGATGCGTTTACGAAACTCCTGTGACCTCCTCTGGATTCATTACATTATATAAATTAGGATACTATTGATTGTTTTTCTCTTTCTTTTTCATATACAAAAAGAAAAAAAACTAATATGTTTTACTACGACTACTATTACTACTCTACACAATATGATTACTACTATTACTTTTACTATCTACTATATGGTGAAGGACCTACACTATATACTAACTACTACTACTACTACTGTTACTACTACTACTACTACTACTACTACTACTACTACTACTACTACTACTACTACTACTACTACTACTACTACTACTACTACTACTATTATTATTATTATTATTACTACTACTACTACTATTACTATTACTACAACTACTATTACTACTGCTACTACTGCTGTTGTTGCTGCTGCTGCTACTGCTACGCATTTCGATTACCAGCATGGGGTCTTTTAACTGCACCATCCCGCACACACGATAATACATATT
The DNA here is from genome assembly GCF_016097555.1 of Gigantopelta aegis. Classification (NCBI taxonomy): domain Eukaryota; kingdom Metazoa; phylum Mollusca; class Gastropoda; order Neomphalida; family Peltospiridae; genus Gigantopelta; species Gigantopelta aegis. The sequence continues at coordinate 5,334,248 of NC_054708.1, read as the reverse complement.
ACGGACATTTTTACACTGGTAATGGAGTAATGGCTGAAACGAGAAATACATGAATTAATGAACTGGAGTCCTTTCCGAGAAGAACTGTTGCATCGTTGCTTTCCCTGTCAAGAGGTGTCTTGTCCAAACGGTGTGGTTCCTTCCAGGCCTTTTTCGTCACAGTGCCTGATATGGAGCTGACATTGTTTGTTCATAGCATTATCATGTAGAGCGGCCTTTTATTCGTCACAGTGTTTGTGCATAGCGTTATCATGTAGAGCGACAGATTACGTTGTGAGTTTTATGGACGTTTACCCATTTGTTTGTGCATAGCGTTATCATGTAGAGCGACAGATCACGTTGTGAGTTTTATGGACGTTTACCCATTTTTGACAGAGCTATGGCCAGATCGAGTTTTACTGTCATGTAAATTTATTCAAGGGCCATAACTCTGTCAGAGATCGAGTTTTACTTTCATGTAAATTTATTCAAGGGCCATAACTCTGTCAGACATGGAATTAATCGACCGGTGTTTGAACTTGCGCTGAGTAGGGCACGTGTAAAACATTTTGGATTCTCCAGTCGTCCTTTAGCACCGAAGATGATTTTAATGTTTTCACATGACTTCGCAGTTTCAGAAATATATAGACTAGTTTTTGCTTGTCAGAGCTTCATGGTTTTCGCATTATATGGCACAGTTTGAATGTCATATTACGACTATTTTCCAGTTCACCCGTGATAGTAAACTTACATGTTGGGCACTAGAACAAACGATACGAGGAGAAAACAGTCTACCTATTCCAAACCTTCTGGCGATTTTTCGGATAGAAGAGTCGTCCTGTTTCTTATTAAAGCTTGGTATGTTCACCAACAGTAAGTTCGGTAGCATGGTGAACGCGGAAATACTTACATATGAACATGATAGGCCAGAGGTCAGAGTTATATGAAGAACACAAGTCATAAAAACGTGTTCGTGTTTGAAAGCCCGAATCTCTAAAACAAACAAACAAAAACCATAAACATTCATGAAATTTCAAATCAATGAAACAAATATGTATACACATGCCACGAAAATACACAAATACATAAATATTATAAAACGTTTACACAATAAAGCAAATCAGTATATTTTGTGACCACCCACTATCATAATCATCATTATCATCATCATCATCATCATCATTATCACAACAAAATCATCATCATAGTTATCATCGTAGAAAACAACATCATCATCAACATCGTCATCAATATCAACAACATCATCAACATCATCATCAACAACAACAACATCATTAGAATACGATCACTAGGCTTAGTACCCTATAATTTAATATTATCTTTCTTGCAGACTCCAATTGTTTTGAACTGGAATGGCTGGACTGACTCTCTGTCTGGAATGTTTCCGCTACGCATGGGAAGTTTTCAAATTGGTGCCAGACATTAGCGGTAAACTGCACGAGCAATATCCACTAAAACCCTTGAAGACAACGGAAGTGATGCAGGCAAATCTAAGTAGCGTGAAGCCGTCTTACAAACCGACAGGAGTTGGGATGTATTCCTTCATTCTAGAAGCTTCTGATTTGGCAAACAACTCTCGCTTTATAAGACGCTTATGTCTGTATGACCCATCATCAGAAATCACTCTCAGTTCTGAGACATTTGAAGTATCTTCAGCTAGAGGATTTGGAAAAGATGCCTGGACCTCCAACATAAGCAATCCACTGATCATAAGCTGGAAAGATCATTTCGTTAACAAGATTCACGACGACAATAAGCTTCTTAACCCTGTGAAGGAATATTTAAAGAAGCGGGATGATGGCTTGAAGAAAATTGATCAGGACGACACCTTTGGTAAGAGAACAATAAAAGGCATCGGCAACAGCCGTGGCATTGTCAAATTTGAGGTTGCCCATGCTAAGGACAGTAATGGAGGAAGAGGACAACTAGAGCCGACAACTGGATGGAGAAATTTAACTTATTCAACTCTGAGTACATCTGTAGCTCCTAATAATCCAAGCAAAGGAGACACTGTCAGTATCTGGGTACGAGCTACGGACATCACAGGTCGAAGTAAGACAGACGTGATCCGGGTTCACTATGATGATTCACCACCAAACGCGTTAAAACAAGTACACTTTAAAAGAAATGTTCCTGGCATTTATCCATTTGGATCAAAGTAAGTACACTATGTAACTGGCCCATGCAGAAATCTGTAAGTTACCAAAAGACGATACGAAAGGCAAATTCGTTTCCAACTCTAAACAGTACACTTTAAACGAAATGTTCCAGGCACTTACCCATTTGGATCAAAGTAAGTACAATATGTAACTGGCCTATGAAGAAATTTATAATTTACCAAAAGACGATACGAAAGGTAAATTCGTTTCCAACTCTAAACAGTACACTTTAAACGAAATGTTCCAGGCACTTACCCATTTGGATCAAATTAAGTACAATATGTAATTGGCCTATGCAGAAATATCTAAGTTGCCGAAACAAAATCAACACAAAAGGCAAACTCGTTACCAACCCTAAACTGTATACCGATTTGTAGTAAAAAAAACCCAACCCCAAAACAGCAACAATATTTATGACTGAATGTATATATTAGTAGATTTGCCTTGTTTTTATGAAATTCTGAAAACTGCTCAGCTGTTGAATTCTTTGACATCTCCTGTTGGTTTGCACTATTTGTGAACATATGAAGATGTCATTAGTTGCCATTTATTACAGAGTTACCTTGACTACATCCGACAGAGAGAGTGGTGTTCATCAAGTCAACATGACAGTTGTTAGAATGAAACTAGATTCTGACATGGGATCTCATTCGTTCCATATCTCCACTATACCTGTAAGTATCCCGTTTGTTTGTACATAGAAATGCAGATCCACTAACACTAACACTTGACCATGCATGCACACCAGTATGCGTGCACACACACGCAGTAAAGAACACAGACACGCACGGTCGCACACACATTTGTATACATATATATTCTCTCTCCTTCTTTCTCTATCTTTCTCACACACATCACTGACAAAAATACATGAATACATGTACAATGTATTTTAATGCACAAATCTAAACTGATTTTGGTACTATATGAAGAACATTTGATATTCTGCAATTGTAGAAGTCAGCATGCACGGATGAGTTACAAGACAAATGTTTCTGCTCGAATGACCAACCAGACATGTGTCAGAAGAAAACCCAAGTTCTGGATATCAACAACTGCTGGCTGATGGTTCCAAGGGATGGACTCAAATCCGAGATGGTGGAATTGAGATTTCAGATTTTCAATAATGCGCTTCTCTCTGTCACCCGATCAGTTAATGTAAGTATAATTTCAAACGCCATAAATAACCAGAGGGTTGTTCGTAAATCGATGTAAGCGTCGTAGATTCATCCTGATGGCCAAAGCAGTTGTCAAGAAGCGCGATGACATTAAATGTGAAATGTCTTTCTGGGCAATGAGCCAGCCTCTCGTTTTATTTATTTACTTAACACATAATCGGAGTGCGGATTACAACCTCCATATCTGCCCCCTGACTGTATTTCGAATCATATATATGCGAGTTTCTTAATATCTACTATACGTACTATAGCCCAAAGAGTGTGTAGAAGGATACGCGCGCGCGCGCGCGTGTGTGATGAGCATGAGCCTAAACTGTAAGCAAGTCGATAGGATATATAAAGTAGCTAGTTTCCTTCAACAATGAACTACAATATTTATTTTCAGGTTTCTAGTTTGGTAACTCTAAATGGCACAGAAGCTTGTGAGTATTTACAAACAATTTAACAATAAGTAAATCAAAGACATTTATTGGATCTTTGTAAAATAAACATAAAAAATGAAAATAAAATACAAAATATTTCTAAAATCAGTCTTCATAATATTATAATAGTTATAATCTCTCTCTCTCTCTCTCTCTCTCTCTCTCTCTCTCTCTCTCTCTCTCTCTCTCTCTCAATCTCTCTTCTCTCTCTCTCTCTCTCAATATATATATATATATATATATATATATATATATATATATATATATATATAATGTATGTATACATGTGTGATACAATATATAAATATATATGTATGTATATGTATGTATATATATATATATATATATATATATATATATATATACATATACATATACATATACGTATACGTATATGTATATATATATATATATATATATATATATATATATATATATATATATATATATATATAATGTATGTATACATGTGTGAGTATATATATATATGTATATGTATGTATGTATATATATATATATATATATATATATATATATATATATATATATATATATATACATATACATATACATATACATATACATATACATATACATATACATATGTATGTGTGTGTGTGTGTGTGTGTATGTATGTATGTGTATGTATATTTGTATGTATTTGTATATTTGTATGCATGTATATATGCATGTGTATATATATATATATATATATATATATATATATATATATATATATATATATATATATCATAGTTTCAATGCAATCAAAGTTTGTGATATTTTTCAGATAGATATTTTCAGAGGCTCGCATAATAAAAAAATTTAATCCTAATATATATATATATTATCGATACAGAAAAACACTAGTAATAACCTCTAAATATATATATATATATATATATATATATATATATATATATATATACATATATATATCACAGAAATTAAGATTTAAGTTTATCATGCATATCTAGAGTCAAAATCAGTATTATACTCACCATGTCTTTGCTTATTACATTTGACGTGTTATTATGCGTGTTATTTGTTTATATGTTAAAGTGACAGAACCTAGTTTTAAACACTACTGCGTATATTTCACTATTAGAGCCGTTTATGATCACTGAAATCAAACATTACTTATATTTTATTGTTTAAATTATCCATTTCCATACAACCGAAGTGTTTCTGGTTATCCTGGTGTATCACAAATTCTTTTTTCACTCCGTTGTAACTTTATCCAAATCCGTTACAGGTTTGTAGATTAACTAAACTTAGTGTCCATTTTTAAGGGTTGAGACTAGGGTTTGCGCCTTTAATACAGCTTTCAGGTTTTAATTCCACGAATTTTCACAAATCATATGTAATAAGCAAAATCATGGTGGAGTGTAATTTTGATTAGTACCTTAGTAATGTACTTTGGTGGTTTCAGTCCTGGGGCCTATGCATATTCGTAATGAAAGTATTACCACGACTGGAGCTAGGATCAGGTGGGACCACGCCCCCGCATGTTACAAACGGACAGAAATGTGGATCAACTACAGAAACAAAGATGGAAAGCTCATAAAGAAGAGTTTACATAAAGACGCAGTGTATGAAGATATTATCGGACTCGAACCCGGTACCAACTACACCATACAGCTGATAACTCAGTACGGAAAAATCATGAGTGAACCAGTCAACTTTAATCTAGTAACTCGTAAGTATGATCATAGAATATTATTTTAATCCAAACAAAGAAAAACACCAAAAAATAAACGTTTATATATGCATGCATTTGTCAGTATTGCAGTTAATGTGTCATATGAGTTTATGTAACGAACGCACCAAATTAAGAGGATTTTTCTTTTATCAGGGTAACTATTAGCTATTTGGTTAGCGGTTCTTAGCGTGCTGCAGTTAGTATTTTGTGGAAGCTTTACACATGCTAGGTTCCAACTGCCAACAGAAAGTTGTCCAACGTTCTGCTGTCACGACTTATACGACTGCACTGTTGCTAGTCTGAACGCTCTTAACATTCGATTCTCGTATAATCTATTCGTTATTAATTGGAGCGCACCCGACTAAGTCGGGAGTTGTGGAAATTACAACGCAAACGTCGAGTTGGCCAACTTTGTCGTCAGTTGACAGTCTGAGCCTAGCATTACATACACCTCGTATATTCTCTTCAAACCCACACTGTCGTGCTATGTTGATCGGGCTATCGTGTTTTTCATTCTTGATATTATTTAACATTTAAATGCGATCTATATTTATCGCATAAATTATTTAGTAACTGCAAACCGGCCTCGGTGGCGCAGTGGTTAAGCCATCGGACTACAGGCTGGTAGGTACAGGGTTTGCAGCCCGATACCGGCTCCAACCCAGAGCGAGTTCGTAAGGGCTCTTAACATTCGATTCTCGTATAATCTATTCGTTGTTCAATCGAGTTGGCCAACTTCGTCGTCAGTTGACAGTCTGAGCCTAGCATTACATACACCTCGTATATTCTCTTCAAACCCACACTGTCGTGCTATGTTGATCGGGCTATCGTGTTTTTCATTCTTGATATTATTTAACATTTAAATGCGATCTATATTTATCGCATAAATTATTTAGTAACTGCAAACCGGCCTCGGTGGCGCAGTGGTTAAGCCATCGGACTACAGGCTGGTAGGTACAGGGTTTGCAGCCCGATACCGGCTCCAACCCAGAGCGAGTTCGTAAGGGCTCTTAACATTCGATTCTCGTATAATCTATTCGTTGTTCAATCGAGTTGGCCAACTTCGTCGTCAGTTGACAGTCTGAGCCTAGCATTACATACACCTCGTATATTCTCTTCAAACCCACACTGTTGTGCCATGTTGATCGGGCTATCGTGTTTTTCATTCTTGATAGTATTTAACATTTAAATGCGATCTATATTTATCGCATAAATTATTTAGTAACTGCAAACCGGCCTCGGTGGCGCAGTGGTTAAGCCATCGGACTACAGGCTGGTAGGTACAGGGTTTGCAGCCCGATACCGGCTCCAACCCAGAGCGAGTTCGTAAGGGCTCTTAACATTCGATTCTCGTATAATCTATTCGTTGTTCAATCGAGTTGGCCAACTTCGTCGTCAGTTGACAGTCTGAGCCTAGCATTACATACACCTCGTATATTCTCTTCAAACCCACACTGTTGTGCCATGTTGATCGGGCTATCGTGTTTTTCATTCTTGATAGTATTTAACATTTAAATGCGATCTATATTTATCGCATAAATTATTTAGTAACTGCAAACCGGCCTCGGTGGCGCAGTGGTTAAGCCATCGGACTACAGGCTGGTAGGTACAGGGTTTGCAGCCCGATACCGGCTCCAACCCAGAGCGAGTTCTTAAGGGTTCAATGGGTAGGTGTAAGGAATGAACTAACAGCAAAAACGAAAAATATTAATGTCTCAAGATTATTTATAATTATTTTAATTTGCCATAAAATCACTAAATAAATTAAAGAATGTTTATAGTTTGTTTTCACGTGTTTTTGTTATTTATCAAATTTCAGAATCTCTCCCACAATCTGGTGGTCTGAGTGGCGGTGCTGTTGCTGGTATTATTATTGGTAAGTTGAACATAGCTGACTGTTTCGCACTGCTCGACCACTTAATACACATTAACGCCTAAAACATATCTGTGGTACTGGTACCATTGAAACGCTCAGCAAGCATGGAACGGGCATCGCATGTCAAGATGCTACAAAGCAATGTGATTGGCGAGAGCGCCACGCGAAGATATTATTCCAAAGCTGCTTTCTGCATTTCATTGTCAAAGCGTTTGGGAAAGGTCTTCGCCAATTATAAATATTTAACCGTTAGCAAATGAATAATTGTTGATATTTATGTGCAGCAAAAATACTCGAATAGTTTCAATACTTACATTTGTATTTTGCATTAGTAGGATATATTAAAGGGAGAACAGAGAGCCTTTAATAACTAAATTTGTAACATTTTAAGTAAGACGTTTTTCTATAATGAAATTTGTTTTAAATGTTTGGTCCAGCAGTCTTTGTTGTTCTTTTTAATATAGCATTGCAAGAATGGCAATACAAAAAGCTGGACTTTAGCTGTTTAGCTTGTGCTTGTTTTCATAATCTTGTGCCCCCACTCACCCACCCCAATATCAACAACATAGCGCTTGCATTCTTGCGTGGGGTCTGTCAATTTGTTTGTGTTTCTGACCAGCTTCTAGCTATGTAGTATTTTTACCAAATACAATTGTTTCGAACTTCAGTCATTAAATTACACTATTAACTGAATTGCTTTATTGAATTTTTATTTAACTTTCAATTTGTGTTGCAAAGGTTTGTTTAACCTGCATGATCTATGGGTGCCACTGTCCGCGACACCGAATACGGTTTGTTTAACCTGCATTATCTATGGGTGCCACTGTCCGCGACACCGAATACGGTTTGTTTAACCTGCATGATCTATGGGTGCCACTGTCCGCGACACCGAATACGGTTTGTTTTAACCTGCATGATCTATGGGTGCCACTGTCCGCGACACCGAATACGGTTTGTTTTAACCTGCATGATCTATGGGTGCCACTGTCCGCGACACCGAATACGGTTTGTTTTAACCTGCATGATCTATGGGTGCCACTGTCCGCGACACCGAATACGGTTTGTTTAACCTGCATGATCTATGGGTGCCACTGTCCGCGACACCGAATACGGTTTGTTTAACCTGCATGATCTATGGGTGCCACTGTCCGCGACACCGAATACGGTTTGTTTAACCTGCATGATCTATGGGTGCCACTGTCCGCGACACCGAATACGGTTTGTTTTAACCTGCATGATCTATGGGTGCCACTGTCCGCGACATCGAATACGGTTTGTTTAACCTGCATGATCTATGGGTGCCACTGTCCGCGACACCGAATACGGTTTGTTTAACCTGCATTATCTATGGGTGCCATTGTCAGCGACACCGAATACGGTTTGTTTAACCTGCATTATCTATGGGTGCCACTGTCAGCGACACCGAATACGGTTTGGTAGGCAGGACATTTAATTCCGCAGAAGTCTTGGTCATTAATTATGATGAGTACATTTTAAAATTATTGATCTTTGTTAGTAGGCTAATGAAAACCATAGCGGAAGAAAAAAACGCTACCTTGACATACGCTACTATCGAATAGCAGCAACGGCCTTTCATACGAACTGTCCAACAGACAGGACACAACGTTTTATGGTAGACATTGGAGGTCTGATCTACGAAATACGATACATCACTAACCACAATGTTATGACAGTGATTCATGAGTGCATGTCATCACGGCTGTACGTATTCTAATGAGCTCTGTCTGGAGTTAGGTTTGATTTAGTACAGTAGTGTGAATGTGGCAGTCCTCTTTGAGATGATGCAAAAGGGAATTAATGAATGAATGTTTAACGACACCCCAGCATGAATAATACATCGGCTATTGGGTGTCAAACTATGGTAATGAATGAATGAATGAATGAATGAATGATGATGTAAGAGGGATGAAATGTCTAGTAAAGGACTGCATTGCGTGGAGATACGGCCCTGATCATGTGTTACGGTTTTGTCATTCATATTTGATACACCAGTTGTTGGGTATTGGTTGGAAAGCCATCGCTTGATGGAAGTTCCTATTTGAGAAATAGACAAAGTTTCAAGTCGGTATTGATGTAAGTTAATATGACCATCCTCTCTGTCTGACTTGATGATTAATTGATATCATGAACAATTACTACCCTATTGTTTTATCGTCTATTTCAGGAGTCTTAAAGCCGCACACCCTAGTTCCATTCAGCGAAAATAAATTATAATTTGGTTAATCTACAAACCTGTAACACACTTAGATCACGTTTTTATCAAATGGAGTGAAAAAGCAGGTTTTATATCGATAAATACCATGGGAATCCCCATGTTCCAATTGCTTGAAATAATTTTGAAAATTTGTATTCTGATGTCACCGGTAGATGTCGCTCGAAGCACAACAATGCCTACGTCACGACACATTTCACAGACTTGGGGTGCATTCTTTTCACCTCTCCTGGACATGTTCCAACTGTTCTGTCCTGGTTGTATCCCCTCTCCAGATATCGTAAGACTTAGCAAAATTATTGGTTTTAAGGGTTTGTAACGTTTTGTATTGAGATACTTACTTGTCTGAACTTTATTGTTCACGAACTGTGAAGAAAAATCTCACAAATGAACAACAACAAATCGGATGTTGATTGCGCGAACCGTGCACGAGAACACAAACCGAACCAAAATGATAACGGTCACGTGGTATACCAACGTCTGTGACATTGAAATGGAAATATCCCCTCTAAAAATAGATTAGACCTTGTCTGCTCAACGGTTTTTTTCTCAGACGCGCGTGAGTTTTTCAGAAATACGAAAAATGCATTTTGTGGTATTACAAACACCAGGATTACCAAAAAACACTTCAGGTGAATGGAAATGTATATTCTAAATAATAAACGGTAAGTAGAGTGTAATTTTATTTGTGAAAAAATGGGTTTAATAGCGAAAAACAACGCCGTAATGGTTAACAACTAGCCGTAACTAGGGTGTGTCCCTTTAAGTATTGATGTAAGTTAATACGACCTTCCTCTCTGTCAGACTTGATGATTAATATGATATCATGAACAATTACTACCCTATTGTTTTATCTTCTGTTTCAGGAGTCTTAATTAGCATTGTCCTTGTTCTGCTACTCGTTGGCTTTCTTCTCTGGCGGACAGGGCGGTTTCCGGGGCGTTCTGGGAACAAATATAAAGAATCAGATCACGTATCTATCCGCAACCGAATAATGAAAACCAAGACTACGAACGTGGCTCAACCGTCATATTCTCTGTCTGTGGCTGTGAGTATCACTGTTTAAAAGCTAGTAAGATACAACAGAGAGATTATTCATTCCCTACAATTACGAAAATGTCAATGGCAAAAACAAATGAATATAGTCCAAGGCAAAAAACGTGTCATGAAGAATTAAAAACTCCACGGCAATCTCCACGGCATTGTCGATTGTCGTGAACAAACAGTGGCGTCGGAAGCCGTACGGCCGTACCACTTTTTGGACCAAGAACGTGTTTGTTTTTTTCTCTCTTCCTAAGGCGCTCGCATAGTATAGATCTCGTCATATACATTACT
>NC_054708.1:5307414-5323143 GCF_016097555.1 Gigantopelta aegis | reverse complement strand
TTAAACTATTAGAAAACATTACATTTTAATGAACATTTTGGTGAATAATACTTGAGGAATATTTTGAAAGTTTGAATGAGAATGTTTGATTAACGTTAATTTTATCCGAGTTTAATATTAATATGAAATAATATAGTACCGAAATATAAGTCGCTTAATATCATTATTAATCAGTCCTAAGACATTTTAAACAACTGCAAAACAAACATGAGACATTTCATTTTATATATTAGTTAATGCAATTAAATTATTCACCTCTTTTATTATTAGCAGTAAACAGACCCAAACGAAATAGAAGTTTGATTGTGCAATTTCACACAAATCCGTTTATTAAGCATCCAAAGGTGCCAAGTAAAGATTGTACCCGAATTGTTCATTATTAAACAGATCTTATCTTTTAGAACAATTGTAATAGAGACGTAGACGTAATGGGATGACACCCACTTAACTTAATGCAGGCCTTGGAGGCAGCAGGTAGAAAAAGCTGTCTTTATTAAACATCCATCCCACCCATCTAGAGTGGGTGCATTTTGTTAACTGTTCACTGGTGAGACACATTTCAACTTGATAGACAACTTGTTTTGAATGCTGCAGTAGGACATCCTAGTGTGAAAAATTAAATAGTTACAATTATCTACCCCTTGCTTCATTAGCGGGAGATGAGGACCATTTGCATCTGGTTGTGTGTAAGGGTTGAGACAAAAGTAGGTAAAGACACAGGTCTTACCAGGGTGATGGATAAAAGTACCAAATTCTGGCAGCAACATAAATGCTGATTAAATTGTTCAAATATTGAGATATGTTTGCTTCGAAAATAGAGGTTGTTTTTATTTGTTTTAAAACTTTGTGATCGTAATCTGTGATTGATCGCTTTTCCATTCTCCCGTGACCTCTAATAACACAATCAAAACAATGTCTTTGTTTTCACATACTTGTGTGTTTGTGTTTATATATATATATATATATATATATATATATATATATATATATATATATATATATACACACACACAGACACATACTAAAAGTGTTAAGTGCCCATGTGAATATGTGTCATGTCTACAGCTATGTATATTTGCCATTGTGTGTATATCTATATCAAATACACACACACACACACACACACACACACACACACACACACACACACACACACACACACACACCAACAAAAATAACAAACAAAACAAACACAAATCTGGACATGGGACTGAATGTCGTCAAACTAAGTCAACAGAATGTCAAAGCTAACAAGTGGAAAAGATAACCTGTCTGCATAGGGCCTACAGTGCTGGCTGAGCTGCTAAAAATACGATTTTATTACACACCAGTGTAAGATATTGCTCATGTCACAACAGTCACTCAATATCTAACTAACGTAGTGTCGGGAATAAAATAAAAATGATTATCATCAATTATTTCTTTCATATTAAACTGATAAGTAAATATTTTGTAAATACCCATTCAATGATACTCTACCTAATTTAGCATTTACTTGTTTGTGTTCTAATTGATGTACAAGGTGGTGTGTACTCTTGAAATTAAAATAAAGATGTCAGTAAACAGGAGATTTGTGACCTTTATTGGGACAGAATAGAACACATTTTGATGATTATGTGTCAATTTCATTTACCCTTAAACAAACTTTTAATTTAAAATTGCAAGTTAACTAATTATTTTGAATAATTCAGAATTGCAGCATAAATTATTAATTATGACCAGCATATTTAGTGAATATAAATTCAATATAAGTACATTAGAAATGTACACAATTTTGCAACCACTTAAAGGTGCTATATCATAGTTATATGTGAGCATCTGTTTGTGATAAAGATTCTCCAATAAAAATGTATTTTCTACTAATAGATAAAATTATTTTCTCTAATCATTTATGGGCATATAGTTAGAGTTGTAGTTTTTAAATGTTAAAGCAAAATGTTATGAAAACATGATTTGCAATAGCTGTCATTATGCAACTTTAAGATAGCACCTTTAATACCAATATAATAGATCACACAGTCAAAATGGTTCTTGGCAGTTTTGCTCAAAAGTTACTTATAAATGTCTACAAATATTTTGTTTTGGAGAGGAATGGGGATAAACTGTTATCAGAAACAGTCCTTCACATATTGTAACAGCAATGAAATTGACACATGTTGACTAAAATTTGTTATAGTCTGTTCCAATAAAGTGCACAAATCATCTGTTTACTGACATCTCTTTTAATTTCAAGAGTAAACATCACCTTGTACATCAATGAGAGCCAAAGCAAGTAAATGCTAAATTAGGTAGACCATCATTAAATAGATATTTACATAAAATTTACTTGTCTGTTTAATATGTAAGAAATAATCGACGAAAATCGTTTTTATTCTATTTCCGACAGTACTTTAGTATAATATTGGCTTTAGCGCATTTAGTATTCTCTATATCAAGGGGTTAGTGCTAGAACCCATTATATGGTGTATTATACAAAAATGAGTTAATCACCTTGTCAGCATCATGGGAATGTGTACTATCATTTCACAATGTCTCATTCAAATCAATCATTTATTTATGCTTTTATACATCAGAACCCAAACCAATGATCTTTTATGTCCATTTCCACAAAAGGCCAAAACCATGTTTTCAGCACTACCTTATTCTGTCTCTCTAGAATTTTGTAGTATCACCCATAGCTGACAGACATAACATGTTAGCTTACAACACTGGATTGTGGTGGGCTGTAAACTGTCTGAGAAGATTGAATCCTAGGTGCCATAACGCATGACACGCTAATGACACGTGTTAGCTCTAAGTGTTTCCATCCAGCGATGGTGTTTTATGTAAACTATCTCTGGGTGGGTGTTTTGGCTTACAAAGAAATAACAACTCTGGCAGAGGTAGCTAGAATTAATTGTTTACGCATCACGATGACCGGTCTGTTGGTGATAATCTGAGATGGACTCCAGAGTATGAATGTGTGTGTGTGTGTGTGTGTGTGTGTGTGTGGAAGTGTGTAGTGCTTAGACATCTGGAATGTGGTAAAATGTATGTTGTTAACTAGTTGCTGAATAAATGCCGGTTATGTAAATACTTGAATCAGAAGTGATTGCAGAGTCCATTTAGTTCTACAGAAGTAACACGCAGTTGAGAAAATATTAACTGAACAGAGACATAAAGAAACTAGTTAAAAAGGAAAGTTATTTTACCTTATTTTAGTTTGAATAGTTATTATGTATATTAGAGAAAAAATAATATAACTAAATTAATTTGCCAGAGGCAGAACGTAGCCCAGTAGTAAAGTGCTGGCCTGATGTGCGGTCAGAACAGGATCGATCCCTGTTAGTGGAATCATTGGACTATTTCTCGTTCCAGCTAGTGCTTCACAACTGGTGTTACAGACTATGATATGTACTAGCCTGTCTGTGGGATGATGCATATATTAAAGATCCCTTGGTGCTAATAAAAAAAATAGTTGTCCATAGTTTCCTCTCTAAAATATATTTGTGGTCATTAACCACATGTCTGACACCACATAATTGTAGTTGTGTTGAGTGTGTCATTAAATATAAAATTCCTTTCTATATATATATTTTTTAAACATGGCTCCCATATGCAACAATCTTAGTTAAAAATTATTAACAAGCTATGTCTGTATTGTGTAGACAATTTGAATATTATACAAAAAATTAATTTAAGTTGCAATTTAAAATGAAAATTCCCGGGGTTATTATTTATTGTAATAAGGATGCCGGCCCAAAGGTGATAAATGTTTTATGACCATACGCAATAAAATATTTTAATTTACTTAGCATAGAGGGAAATTAGTTTATATTATTTCGAAGGCATCATCACAGGATTGTAACTTTTCTAGTCATTGTATATTTTATAGACATTATAAAATATTTGACATATAGAATTGAAAATTAATTAGTAGATTAAGGTCAAGCATTTTTCTTTAAATCAGAGTCCGTTCATGGTAGTTCATATTATAACTAATTGGTTAGAAGAAGCGACCCTTTTATGTAAATAACATAAAATAAATATGCATACTAATAATAAATATTGTTTATTGTAGTAGTTGAAATGTATGCACATACATATTTTCTGGGCTAAAGTGGTTACTGCTATAGTGTGTTTAAATAAAATACATGTGTGTACATGTATATCATTCTACAAGCGCATTAGAGAAACATTATACTTAATAACGCACCAAATCAATGCTGGTGACGAATGCATTAAACTGTATTTAGATATTGTTTACACCAGTCCTGGTTTCATTGTGGTTAATAGCATTCACTGTTATTTTAATCAACAATCTTTATTCAATGAATGCATTAAAATGTTTTCAAAACATTGACAATCAAAACATGAAACTATACCTGAAAATGTATCTTATTTTTAATCTACAGTTACCGCAGTGGCGTAGCCGGGGGGGGGGGGGGGGCAGGGGGGTCATGCCCCCCCCCCCCCCAATACAAAATCCTGCCTACGCCACTGAGTTCCCGCAATGTATTGGCAATTTATATATCATAAGACTAGTAGAGTATTTCATTCCTGTACACGCATACAGTACCCATGTCAGCATAGTTCAGTGGTACGGGTAAATGCGATAGGATATATGATTGATTGCCCTTAGTGGACCCATCGGCTTTTATCTTACTTCAACCACTGCATAGGACTGGCACATTTAAGATTGTGATATGTACTTTCCTGTCAATGGGGAAGTGCGCAATCCCTGGTAACCAGGATACGCTAGTACATATCTGTGCAATTTAAACGTGCTCTCTCACAGATGGTTGACCTAATTATTTACCCAACAAGGTATTATATGACAATATATACATTTGATTTGTACCTAAAAGTACTTTACTGAACCCTCTACATAACCACCATATCACACTTATTATTGATATTTTATAAAAAATAATTGAATTATGGGTACGGTCCATAATTCTGAATTAAATAACGGCTATTTGGAGAGCAGAGGTGTGACGTATTATTTTGAGTCACGTGACGGGCATTCCCCGAATAACCGCAGTGCCAAAACGATTTACCAAGCTCGTGTAACGAGAACGCTTGACCGTCCTCTGCGACGTAAGGTAAATAGAAGAAGAAAAAAATGAAAATAAGTTATTAAAAATAATAAAAAACATGTTATTTTAGTAACAGAAGCATGTTAAACGTCGACAATCCCTACTAGTTAGGCCTTTGCATCTATAGGTAAATTTATCGTTAGTCGTACGCGAAAAACTCTAAACATCTGGATCACAAACACCGTCATTTTCCACCTTGTCAAATTCATTATTATACAAAATATGCCATAACACCTGACTTGGGATAGGAATTGTTACATTTATAAAGAATACTCTGAATTAGATGGTGTTTATATACGATGTGACTATATATACGAAGGCCGTGTCTATAGCCTCAACAAACGAGGGCTGGCTATATTCACAGCAAAAACGTATATAGGCGGTAAATAAGTACATGTATTTGATTGATCCATATTACCGAGCCATCTGGAACAGAAGGAATACATACTAAGTACTGTACGAACAGTGCATTTTTTTAACAGAGGAGGGGGTGGGGAAGTATATGAATTTAGCGGACCCTTTTGTGTACGTTTTCCATAGATATCATCTTCATAAATCAAGGCTAATATTCGTTCCTCGTATTCAGCCTTGATACATGTAGTCAATATTACTGATATCCACTACTAGCGCCCTCTATTGGAAGAAAATTTGTAACACCGATTATGTCCCTTACACGATGACATCGCTGACCAATTACAGCATCGGTAACAATGTGACAATCTTGAAAGCAATATCAAAAATTAACCGCCGGACGCTGACGCTGCCATCTTTGTTTACAATAACAAGGGAATCTATAAGGAGCGTTGCGATTCGTTGCAATCAGATCTCATTGCATCCAATGAAATTTAAGCATTTTGTGGCACGATTTCTTGACGACATGTATCAAGGCTGAATACGAGGAACGAATATTAGCCTTGATTTATGAAGATGCATAGATATATGAATAGCGTCATATTGTCCCAACCGTACTAACAAAAAACTAATTATAATAAATAAATAAATAAATAAATAAATAAATAATAATAATAATAATAATAATAATAATAATAATAATAATAAATGGTGAGTTCATGTTCCAACTGTTTATTATTTTATTTCAGCGTATTTGCGGTTATTTTCATCATGAAATAATATATTTTTTATTATTTGCCATGTATATAGCCGGCCCTCATTTGCCAAGTCTCTATACACGGCGACCGGCTTCGGTGGCGTCGTGGCAGGCCATCGGTCTACAGGCTGGTAGGTACTGGGTTCGGATCCCAGTCGAGGCATGGGATTTTTAATCGAGATACCGACTCCAAACCCTGAGTGAGTGCTCCGCAAGGCTCAATGGGTAGGTGTAAACCACTTGCACCGACCAGTGATCCATAACTGGTTCAACAAAGGCCATGGTTTGTGCTATCCTGCCTGTGGGAAGCGCAAATAAAAGATCCCTTGCTGCCTGTCGTAAAAAGAGTAGCCTATGTGGCGACAGCGGGTTTCCTCTAAAAACAGTGTCACAATGACAAATGTTTGACGTCCAATAGCCGATTATAAGATAAAAAATCAATGTGCTCTAGCGGCGTCGTTAAATAAAACAAACTTTACTTTTTTTTACTATACACGGCGATCGTTTATATAAAATCCAAAACTACATTATACGGTTGTCGTATAAAGCCTCATCACTACGAGTCTGTTTTCCCGTATTTTTTCATGTCTCATCACAAGAAGAGTTCCAAATTTAAAAAAATAAGCGTATCATGGAATTCCCTCGATCGTAGTTCAATTAACATATGTGGGATCATACAATAACTAGGTTTGGTATTCCAAATGAATGTAAGTTTCATTTATAATGCATGTTTAGAGAAACAAGGCCCACTAAATCCGTGATTGAGATACTTTAAAGTACATCAATTAATAGATTTTTGTTTCAATACAGTTATCTTTAGTAGTATTACATGCATATTTAAAATGTACTAAACAAAATGAATTAAGGGCCAGTAGACTTTTGGTAATTATTTGCTAATTTCATATTATTTTTGTAAGTTTTAATCACAGATAACTTCTAAACATTGTTTCAGTAACATCTGACCCATGTTACATGCAAACATCTTGCACACGATGATTTTGTTTGTGCATTTTTCAAAAACCTACGAAAATGCGCATTCTGCTAGGAATCATTACTCGTTGATTGTAAATATATTTGTCATTTTATTCTCTCTAAATTGCTGTTTAAATCATTAAGTTGAAGAATTTTTTGTTTCAGAACATGTCAAAACGTAGACACTTTACAACGAATGAAAACCTTAAAGGAAAAATGCCGAATATAGTTACTGGCCCTGTAACTATATTCGGCATTTTGTTTCGTTAAATTACTGTGTATTAGAAATCATTAAACATATTAACTTATTCTAAGTGTTGAATTAACATTATTTATTCAGTTAGTATCTCAACACTACGGATATGGTGCAGTTTACTCCAATAGCTTACATTACGTGTTTAATTAGTGTAATAAATATATCTGTTATAACTGGTATGATACATGTAGCTTACATTTCATGTAATAATTAGTGTAACAAATGTATCTGTTATAATTAGTTTTAAGGCTTTGCTTTGTTTGACAAATTGTTTTTCTAAAGTTGTTAAGTGCTTCTAGCAACCGGCTACATTACCAGGGAACCGAATTCATCATCTCAGGGTAGGATAAGGTTACTGTGCACACAGCTGGAAACATCCATGACCCTTTCCAATGTCTGCCATCCAGACATAATTTGTTATTGTTTACAATTACTTCCTGCCTCCAGTGCATTTTCAAAGTATTAACAACACAGACCCAATTGGGTGTTTCAGAGCTGCTGCGAACTTGAAAGTTTACTATATGCCATGTGGACTCAAAGCAAGATAACATTATTCTTGACTTGAGATTTCACACAATTTGTCACATTCTGGGTGTAAGAAGAACTGCTTATAAAATAGCTTGCTCTGGCATGCTGGTCGGAGCTGTTTGTGTTCAAGTTCCAGGAGCCAGAATAAATTAACTATTTCTTAATCTAATTACATCATTATCTATTATTATTAGCAGACAAAACCTTTAAGTTTTATACCAAAACAAATAATTGCTAGCATCTAAAAGCAAAATATTTAGCACTTCATTACACCTCTCTTTGTAGATCTTAGAACAAATTTAAGATATAATGATCCTTTACATTTATTATTATTATATCACCATATATACTATATAATGTAATAATTCATATCATACTTGAAAGTTATCGATAAAACACATAGATAGGCAAGTAGGCAAGTAGGCAAGTAGGCAACTGATAGAAAAAAACACTTAAATCTGAACGCGAAAACTGTTATACTCGATCAAACCGTATCTCTGTACAATGGGAATTTGTCAAAATGGTGATTGATTCCATGAATCTATCTGGTGCCTCGTCAGTAGGAGGACAGCCACTCGCGAGGTGAGCCTTCACTAGACAAAACAGTGATTGATTCCATGAATCTATCTGGTGCCTCGTCTGTAGGAGGACAGCCACTCGCGAGGTGAGCCTTCACAAGACAAAATAGTGATTGATTCCATGAATCTTTCTGGTGCCTCGTCTGTAGGAGGACAGCCACTCGCGAGGTGAGCCTTCACTAGACAAAACAGTGATTGATTCCATGAATCTATCTGGTGCCTCGTCTGTACGAGGACAGCCACTCGCGAGGTGAGCCTTCACTAGACAAAACAGTGATTGATTCCATGAATCTATCTGGTGCCTCGTCTGTAGAAGGACAGCCACTCGCGAGGTGAGCCTTCACTAGACAAAACAGTGATTGATTCCATGAATCTATCTGGTGCCTCGTCTGTAGGAGGACAGCCACTCGCGAGGCGATTGGTCAGCCTTCACTAGGTCAGCCTTCACAACAAAACAGTGATTGATTCCATGAATCTATCTGGTGCCTCGTCTGTAGGAGGACAGCCACTCGCGAGGTCAGCCTTCACTAGACAAAACAGTGATTGATTCCATGAATCTATCTGGTGCCTCGTCTGTAGGAGGACAGCCACTCGCGAGGTCAGCCTTCACTAGACAAAACAGTGATTGATTCCATGAATCTATCTGGTATCAGATGGGAGCCACTATGAGCTCCACACACTTCGGCGCTGATCATGACCCACCGGCGCCAGCAGATCTACCGACAAGCGTTCCTGTTCGCCAAGATGGATAGCCATACCATACACAAAATCGTCAAGACGATATGCGGCGCCGAATACCACCTTGTCATTACAAATCTACTAGACAAGAGATCCCAGGTACCAAACCTCAGCGCGACTCCCTTTCTCAGCTCGCTGTAGAATGTCAACCTTACCTAGGACAGGTAACCTCCTTTTGGGGCTAGTTGGACTTTATAACTTTGGGTCGTCATTCAAAATTTTATGCTTATTTGTTTGGTAAATAGTCCAAGGCACATTAATTTGGTAGCCCGTCTAAATTGATCAAATCACTTTAAAACCTTTTTGGCCGAGCACCTTAATTTATTTTTGGAATTTAATACCCCCCCCCCCCCCCCCCCCCCCCCCCCTGCGCGTGCTGTAACCTCACCGTGGTGCAGGGATGTAACATTTTCTTTGAGAATGGCCAATACAGCACAAATCCCCTTGTTTTTTTTCGAGATACAATTGAAATTTTGAGTAGAAGTCATTATCTATCTGTGATATTTGTATTTGTGCACAGTTCTTTACACTGTTTTTAGTTAAATCTTGAATTTTTATATTGATGTTGATTATCACTTTGTTTGTTTGCATTACCATAGTTTGACACCTAATAGTCGATGTATTTTTCGTGCTGGGGTGTCGTTAAACATTCATTCATTCATTCATTCATTCAATTGTTTTGTCCAGACATGAGCAGAATCGAGTCAAATTTGTATTGCAAATTCCGCCCACCTCAAACTTACACCCCCCACCCTGGCCCGGACTTAGTCATTGGCGATGTCAGAGGCTAAGCCCGTGACAGGCGTGTGCGAAACCTTCGTGGTACATGCGCACGTTAAACAGTATCCGCTCCGCTCAAGAACTGTAACAACAAGTGGGTTCTAATACCTAAAACCGATTACAACAAAAGTGTCAATAAATTACTGGAAGCCATTTAAACATCAAACAAATCCCTCTCGTCTGTACTTTTCAACTGTGCTGGAGCAAAGTGGAGTCAAAGCATTTATTTTTAAATGCTATAAGGCACAGTTAATGTGCTCTTCACACAGTTAGTCCAGTCTTCCATACCAAAACCAGAACTCTTGTTAAACATACTACTACTACTACTACTACTACTACTACTACTACTACTACTACTACTACTACTACTACTAATACTAATAATAATAATGTATTGCAGTATACATATATGTCTTAGTGCATTCACAAAATATATGAACATTAAATAAAATAAAGTATAATGATCTATGAACATAAAAGCATACGAAGATTACTATTCATAAACTATGTTCTAATAATTTATTTAACTAGACATCTAAAATGTGATCACACAGGTAAATAACGTCGTGTTTTAGAAGCTTTAGTTCTGTAACATATACTATTATCCCTTTGTTGAAATTCTTAAAAATTTCTAAATACCTGAGCGCAAGTATACTAAAAGACAAATGTTATTGTGACATGGATTATTTGGAGTAATAAATTGGTGAATGGATTTATGGATGTAAACCAGAGAAAGTGTGCATGAAACAGCTCGAAGAAATGTAACCAAGCAGTTGTTGCAGCGACTGCATGCTTTGTGCAAGAAACATGGAATATTTCGGGAGAAATTCTGTCCAGTGTTCACCATAAAAGGCCAGACATTCAGTCACAAATCATTGCCACTCTGTGCAGCCTTCAGAAGTCCAGAAGTCAGAAAAACACCATTAGTGAACTGTTGGATGTAATTTCGTCATGCTACTCCTCAGTGAAAATGACATATGGCGAGTCATAGGGATGCTTGAATCTGGGACCTCGCAGCGTGACGTCGCACGTCAATTCAACGTTCACAGAAACACCATATGGCACTTATGGCAACGATATCAACAAAACAACCAGGTCAGGGACCGTCCCCGTAGCGGCCGACCACCCATTACACAACAACTGCTTGGTTGCATTTCTTCGAGCTATTTCATGCACATTGTCTCTGGTTTACATCCATAAATCCTTTCACAAATTTATTACTCCAAACAATCCATGTCACATAAACTTTTGCCTTTTATTACATTAACTGTTGGATTCATCTCCAATACATATATTAATCCGAATGTGAACAGGACACCAGCGGTAACAAACGACAGAGTACAACAAAAGGTTTTGTATCAGTGCAAACCCCTGAAAACCGGACTCCTCTGACATCCGGACAAAATTATTGCTCCTATGCATGTCCGGTTTATACAGGTTTCACAATATGTATACACACACACACACACACACACACACACACACACACACACACACACACACACACATACATATATAGATAGATAGATAGATAGATAGATAGATAGACACATACATACATACATACAAACATCACAGTTTAACACAGATCAACGACACTAGACCCTTACAATGAAAACAACTGAATGTCAGCTATCAGAATAATCTCTGCAATAGAATCGAAAGGCAATTTTCACTAAGTCATTATTGGCTCCGTGAATCACTATCAGGTGCCTCGATTATAGAAGTACTGCCACTCCATAGGAGATCTTTACAGGATAGAACGTACTTCGTTTGCTGTCTTTATGAAGATTGCCATTCTCATGACTAGTTTGATCATTAAAACATAATACAGGACAGAGTTCAGCGACATATATTTAGAAGTTATGGCATTTCTCAACAATCATTGCCCCTCCCTCCAGTGAACGTAGCCTACAGACGTCTCATGGTTTTCATCTGAACGCTGAAATGTACAGATTTTCACCAAACAGATGAAGATGCATGCGTCATATCGTGAAATGGCCTAAGAACAAGGGTGAGGTCCATGTCTGTAAGGTTATTGGAGGCATTCTCCAAAAGGAAATTGTAAAAATGTGATGTTCTAAAATGCAATTTCCTTCATTCTACAAGTACAGTTGAATCCATCATTTCATATGTATGTATGCATGTATGGATGAATGTATGTATGTATATATGTATATGTATGTATGTCGAGGTTGATATTACATATATTATACGCATAGGGGATACATTAAATCCATACAAATTGTCCCATTCCGTTGCTGGGACTCGAACCTGTGGCACCGATTCGCCCGCAAATAGACTACCACGATACGCTATGATATCGAAGCTTCCATGTACGTATATATGTATGTATGTATGTATGTATATATATATATGGATGCATGTATGCATGTATGGATGCTTGGGGATGTATGTATAGTAGAGAGAGAGAGAGAGAGAGAGAGAGAGAGAGAGAGAGAGAGAGAGAGAGAGAGAGATCATAACAAAAAACCCACATCTTTTGCAGAAAATTACTAAATACTAACAGGAACAACTGCTATATAGCTGCTAAATATGACCTCATACATATTATGACGTTACTTCAGTAGAAGGAGAGGTTTCTGTGGTGACTTCCTTCCGTGAACAGGTCGGTAATGCGAGAATCTTTATTGGTCATACACATCAAGTCGTCCAACACAATGAAATTTCTGACTCTGGGATCCAAATAACGATTCTTTTCCAAATTATCAAGTATGCCTTGAACAAATTTCACTCGAACGCTTGCCCCAATGATGTCGTAGAGGGGTTGCCATCGTTTGTAGAGCCAGAAGATTCGTTGAGGCGGTGGGAAGATTTTACCATCCCTTAGCAGTTTGTGTACCAAAAATGTCTTTCCACATGAAGTGGGTCCCGATACGTTCACGGTGAACAGATGTAACAACGGTATGTAACAATCTTGAGTGTATGCTGCTGCTTCTGCTGCTGCTGCTGCTGCTGCTACTGCTGCTGCTGCTGCTGCTGCTGCTGCTGCTGCTGCTGCTGCTGATGCTGCTGCTGCTGATGCTGCTGCTGGGAAGGTATATTTTCAGATTTCGCAAATGTGACACTGATTCATGATGTTAACTCTGCAATGACTCACTTGAAATGACGTTGTCTGGCCCATGTGATTCCTTTTATGGTCTATTTAGAAATGCTTCTGCCGTTGCGGGGCTTTCCAAACTGTACCTTTGTTGATGTTTTTGTTGTTGTTTCCATTTTAGATCTGCCCTGGCTTGTTCTGCCACCTGTTGCGTTGGGGAGACCATGACCACATTGGGTGCCGGGGGCTTGTTCTGTTCGTCTTTTTCTTTCTTCCACGTAGGATAGTAGATTTCTAGACATCGATCCACACTGAGCTCACGTTTCCCGCTTCGGTGAATTTCGTAGTGAGACTGAAGTTAGCCTTCTGCTTGCAGCTTATAGAAACGGGTCCACGTATCCACGTCGAGTACATACAACTTGTACTGATCTAACATGTTGCTTCTTGGAAGGTTATACCTCAAATGACGAGTTCTTAAAACTATTTTACTTATATCTTCTTCCACCTACAACGTCCTGTGACTTTCCCGTGTTATTTTAACGTTTGAATTGGTGTCTGTCACACAAAAGTACCAAGCATAAATGAACTTGCCCTCTCATCTGATTTATAAAATTCCCACCAATGACCACACTGAACCAGCCCAGGGACACACTCAGGGACACATATTTACACCAGAAGGGACACATTTTAGACTGGAGGGACATATGCAGGGACACACTTACACACTACCCTACTTTAGCTATGGCTATTGGGAAAAACATATATCAAGTAAAGCAAATGCATTTATTGCATTTGATGAATGAACTATCTAACTGCAGTCATGCCTAACTCTGTGGATGTATGGACCATCTAAACTACATAGTCTCATAGTTATATAAATTTAAAATATACACAAATTGCTCACCATGACATATATTTTGTATACGCCTAGCAAAGGTTCAGTAATATATTATGCCGTGGGTATTCAGGGTAGCATTGAACAATTCACTGGACAACGCAATCTCTGCATCATTAATAGGGTACATCCACATAGTGACTAAAACAAAATACTATAGACATACTAAAATATATATATATATATGTGTATTCAAATCAAATCTTTATTTTACAAAGAACGTGGTACTGTTTAAATAAGGACATTTATAATATGCGTGTAAAGACGTTTTAGACACGTTTCTGCCAAACATATGTTAGAAAGAGAACTGCTGTTTAAAATTGTTCAAAGCACATGTCAAAATATTTGTTATTATTAGATATTACACAGTTTTCGGACACAAAGCCTGCAGGGTTATACGGACATATGACCACACAAATATTGAGAGAGGAAAACCGCTGTCGCTACTTCATGGGCTACTCTTTTTGATTAGCAGCAAGGGATTTTTTATATGCACCATCCAACGGGCAGTATAGTACATACCACGGCCTTTGATATACAAGTCGTGGTGTACTAGCTGGATATAACCCAATGGGCCCACCGACAGGAATCGATCCTTTATCGTTCGCGCATCAGGCGAGCGCTGGGCTACGTCCCGCCCCCACAGGGTAAAAGAGAATGCTTGTATTGTATTGGGTTCTGCTTGAAAACATTAAATAAACTTAAAAAAATTAAATAAATAAATAAATAAATAAATAAGTAAGTAAATAAATGAATAAAACCAAATAATTAAATAAACTATAAATACATTAATTGAAAAAAAAAAAAAAAAAAAAAAAAAAAAAAAATGACCAAAGGCCATGTTATGTGTTATGCTGTTTTTGAGATGGTGTAAGATCCCTTGCTATTCATGGAAAAACTGTCAAAATTATGTTTGACATCCAATAGCCAATGATTAATAAATCAATGTGCTCTAGTGATGTCGCAAAACAAAAACGAACTTTGACGGTCAGTGTGCATACCATAAAGGCGAATATAGGATTTATTCTGCTGCTTAAGACGGGCACGCGTCGGTATTTCTTTTGCAGTTTTATTTCCTCTGTTCACCTGGTGGCCAAGTGTTTTCATGAACACTGTGTGGTCTTCATAAAATGCTTTTGGATGTTGTCCGACAGTTGTAATATAGTTATCAATAAATGTTTACAGATTGAATAGAAAGCTATTGATCGTTCATCCTTTGTGCTCCTCTGTTATTAAACGAATGAATGAATGGCTCAACGACGAGCACAAAGAAAAAGTCGACTATGTGTCAAAAAACACAAATTAATGAAAATCACAACACGCATTTTGTCTGGCGTCATTAAAGTCTCACTTTAAAACCAAACCATACCAGGGTATGTTCTTTTCATAATTTGCATATGATCACCAGGCGCCGCACAGTATAAAGAATGGTGGTATGACTCGAGGTTCCCAGACGATCCATTCAAATTCACCAGTGAAGGACATTTCCACAGATACAACAAATACAAGACACATACACACACACACACACACATAAGGTGGACGTACCGTCTGCAAACATATGAGTAGTAAGGGCAGCACTATGGGGCTTATCGATTACACTATTGCATTATCCAAGATGGCCGCTATGATCCTCTAGTGCGCAGTTTGGCGGCCATCTTGGATGATGCAATAGTGTAATCTATATGCCCCATAGTGCTGCCCTTACTACTCATATGCAGCGTTTTCTGCACGA